>NW_027203082.1:2185387-2257887 GCF_024711535.1 Dipodomys merriami | reverse complement strand
AAGACCTAGGTTGGGTAATCTATAAGTTGTATTTATTCCTCTATCAAGAACACATTAATTTTTCAGGTGGGAGAGCTCATTTACCTGTTACCTGACTTAAAAAAAATGAATTTTCACTTCTCTCCATGTTTTAAGTTTTTTTTAATTTTTAAAATGCATTGATTATACATCAGTGTAAAACCATTCTTTACTAGGAAGTTATGCTTATTAACCTTTTTCAAAATCTAATCCAATCCTTTTAAAAAATGCAATCCAGTTCCCATACTTTTCTTAAGCCTCCAAATGGTCTAGGTAGCCCCAGAAGTGATTGTTCCTACCAGTTTCTATTCACTACTTCTGCAATTGACCAATTGACAACTGATTGATGGTTATCTTTTCACTTCAACAATGAAAGAAATTACCATCACTATAGCTATGTACAGTAAATGCCTTCAGAGTAAATTACATGATTCTAAAATTCTCCTTAGCTCACTTAGTAAAACATCAACACAAAAAAGTTTCTTTTAGTGCCTCTTTTCCTGTACCACAGATTTGGCCTTTCCTGTCAGCTGCAAAAAAGGAACTTGACAGCTTCTTTAAAAAAAGGAGTATAAAGGAACTTGAATAAAGGATGGCACTGGGCCTGTCTCAAGCAAGTGGCCATTCTTTGCTCTTGGAAAAAAAAAATTAGGCATGTGAGTACAGATAAGCTCCACAAGAATACTCCAAAGATGATTTCCTGTGACCTTGAGGCTCTCCTCCTTTCCTTAGCCATTCCTGAACATTACAGTAACAACACAGGGTTCGAAACATGGAGTTGCCAACTTATTTTGAGTAGGCATTGCTTCTTACCCACAAGAAAACAGCTTTAAAAATTTAAACTTCCTGAGCATTGCAAAGACTCCCATGCTCTTTCTAAATGTGCTCAAATGTCATTAAACAAGTGGCACATTCATCCATTATGACATCTTGATGCACAAGAGCTTAAAATCTACCCCCAAATCTAAACTTACTGTAAATGATGTATTTTCTTTTCATAAAAGCCCTGGATCTTGTCAAGGAACGGTATTCAAGCATCTTTCCTATCCCTGTGCAATTAGAGTCAAGTTTGTTGTTGTTTTTTTCTGGTGAAGCAAATATGCTACAATGAAAAATTATCTTCTACTCCCCCTTTAAGAACATATTTTCAAAATGGAAAAAAAAGTAAAATCATGAAAAACACACACTCCTAAGTAGACAGGAAACATTTACTATATCCCTTGATACTTAAAGTTCATAAAATGTGTTCTACTGACGGTCTAAAGATGAGCTAAACTATAGTTTAGGATAACTTGGAATTGTTAAATATATTCAGATATATGTTATTCAAACATCCCAGATGACGTTCATGAAATATTATTTGCATGTATCACATACCATCTGTATTTTTACTGGCTATCTCTAAAAACACAATAATACAGACCTACAATAGGTCTCATAAGTGCTAACGAAATTGCTTCAGTTGCCACTTACCCACAACATCTGGCTGGAATAACTTCCTTCCACTCTGTTTTCTTGTGTTACATAGGTTTTGGCTCTAGAATCAATAACAGTTTTTTTTTTTTTTGCTTTTTGCATAAAGTCTACACTTCCTTAATTATCTTCCAGAGCTCTGAAAAAAATAATTATTCAGTAGCATTCCAACCTTAGCTTCCTTATTCCCTACAGGCCTGCTCGCGATTTCTTCCTGTTCAGTATAAGCCCTGATGCATGCTATGACATTCCACCTTTTATCTTCATGTTTTGGATTAAAATCCAAAATCCAACATACTCCAATTATGAGCCTTTCCATGGAGGAGTAGTTCATGGGTTCTGTTAATATCCTTCTAAATTTATTTTTGGCTCTCATACACATTTGGTCGATTTTACATAGCATTGGTGATATAACATGGAGCCCTTTATAAGTGCAGGTTCTTGGCACACATCTCCCTTTTTCCACCAAGGAGTTAAACCCCATGAGGGCAGCAAATGTATCACTGCATTGTTTATGTCAAATTGCCATGGTATTGTTCAATGAGTGGGTACTCCATGAGTAGTCATTCCCTGTTTCTAAGAAATTCGCATATTAGGAAGAAGTTTATACTAGTTGTGTTATTAAGTAGCAGCTGAACAGATTAATTTTAAAAAAGGTTGGCAGTTATAATCCTAGCTACTCAGGTAGCTGAGATCTGTGTCAAAGCCAGCCTGGGCAGGAAAGTCCATGAGACTCTCATCTCCAATTAACCACCAGAAAACTGGAAGTGGCACTGTGGCTCAAGTGGTAGAGTGCTAGTCTTGAGCTGAAAAGCTCACTGACAGCGCCCAGGCCCAGAGTTCAAACCCCACAACTGGAATAAAAAAAAAAAAAAGTAAGGCGAAGGTGAGGCATGCAAACCTGCAATCCCAACAGTGGGAGGCAGAGAGAGAAGGCTCATGAGTTTAAGGCTAATCCGAAGTTGAATTTTTAAAGCAAGAACTGAAATGTTTGCATAGGAAAAATCAAAACTACCCCAAACTGTCCATAACAAACCATCTCAAACCCATTCACGTAGAAGGGGAAATTTCCTATAGAAACCTACTTACATTTTTAGAGTAGTTTTTCAGAAAAAGCCTGTTTGACTTGCAACAGCCAAGCCATTTATTCAGTCCTTTATTGCTTAAAGCACTGCAATACATTCTTTTTTTGTTTTTGGTGGGGGGGGGGGTTCAGTCGTGGGACCTGAACTCTGGGCCTGGGCACTGTCCCTCAGCTCTTGAGCTCAAGGCTAGCGCTATACCACTTGAGCCACAGTGCCACTTCCGGCTTTTTTCTTTTTGCTTATGTGGTGCTGAGGAATCGAACCCAGGGCCTCATGCATGCAAGGCAAGCGCTCTACCACTGAGCCACCTTCCCAGCCCTGCAATACATTCTTTAAATAAGTTATTTAACTTAGTTCTTGTACTAACCTTTTGGGATAGGTTGTTGCTATTTTACAGATAAGACACTTGAACTTAAAGGCATTAACTGAGTTGTTCAGGGTCACCAAATGAGCAAATGGCAGAGCTGGGATTGGAACATATTCTGTCTGGCTCTAAGATCTTTGCATTTTATAGTGTTCAAAACTTCTCCTAGCAACAACGCTTGATAAGAAATGTACTCGTTATCTTGCCCATGTAATTGTAACTCCTCTGTACGGTATTCTCACTAAAAAAATTTGGATTAAAAAAACAAACAAACTGTCCCTAGGGGCATAAAGTATATTTGTTCCTAATCGATGATTTCATACCTCTATAAGGGTAAATATAGGGGAGGAAATATCCATTTCTATTTTTCTTTCCTTTTGTGTTGGTGCTCTACCACTTGAGCACACCTCTACTTCCAGCTTTTTGCTAGTTAACTGGAGATAAGAGTCTCCCTGGGTTAGCTTCAAATTATGATCTTCAGATATCTTGAATACCTGGGAGTACAAGTGTGAGCCATCGGTACCCAGCTTTTCTGTCCATTTCTTCATTTCACAACCAAATTGTAGTTACAATTATTGCATATTATTTGTCTATTCTAATTTCTTTTCACTTAGCCAATCTATCAGATTCCTGGTGTACTATTTATTAAAAACCTTCTCCATGGACCTCTATTAGGACAATTTCTTTCTACTCTCCTCCCTGCTCATTTAGAATAGCTATTACTTTAGGATATGAGAGAGTACGAAGCTAGCCAACTTGAAGTGACTCTTGCTAACATGACAATAATGTTCATTAATTTGAGTGAATATGTAAGGATAAAAGTTTCAGACCTTGAGGCTGGGAAGGTGGCTCAGTGGTAGAGCACTTGCCTTGCATGCCTGAGGCCCTGGGTTCGATTCCCCAGCACCACATAAGCAAAAAGAAAAAAGCCGGAAGTGGCGCTATGGCTCAAGTCGTAGAGCACTAGCCTTGAGCTGAAGAGCTGAGGGACAGCGCCCAGGCCCAGAGTTCAGGCCCCACGACCGGACCCCAAAAAAAAAAAAGTTTCAGACCTTGAAGCTCTCTGTATGTTAATGCAAATAGTTCCACAGGATCCTCAGTGGGCAAATGCAAGGCATTTTGAAGCCTTTTGAAGGGTGTGGGTGTGATAAGAATCTGTATCCAGATCTGTCTAAGAATCAGCTTTCTTCATGAGTTTAATTTTAAGAGAGTCAGCTATGAATATTTGAGGCATTCGTTGAAGAGTATGGCTTCCTCCCAGTTGCACATAACCTTTTTTGTGTATTATTTAATGGAATTCATGTGCCTTTGAGGACCATGGGTAAAGTTCCTTGTTTGGGGGAAGACTTTTTCAGTACTTCTGAACATAGGGTTCTTAACTAGGATTGCATGGTAGAAACATCTGGGGAGTCAGCCCACCACCACAAATTCTGATTTAATAGGTCTGTAGCATGCCCAGAGTAGCAGTAATAAAATTACAAAACAAAATAAAACAAAAATTCTCCTGATTTTGATGTGCAGCTAAGTTTATGAACTCTTTCCTATTCAAGTAGTACTCAAAGTTCAGTGGTTTGAAGGTATGAGAAAGTATTGTCTGATAGCTTTCAATTTCTTTGTGAAGGAGGGATAACGTCATTTACTAAGGCTTAAATTTTATTTTGGGTAAGGGTGGCAGAGGTAGAAGTATCCAGGGATTGACAAAAGGAAGAATATAGAGTGATAAGAAATGCTCTTCTTTTCCTGGTCAGATGCTGACTCCCTCTTCTCCTGTCCAAGGGTCCCTTCTGTAATCCTAACCCTCAGGCTTGATTGAGCCTCCCTAGTCATCTCGTGGATCCTTTCCTACATGCTCTCTAGCAGGCCAGAGTACCCAGGGTTTGCCTTATTCTGTGTTTCCTGTTCTCTTGAGTTCTAGATAAATAGTAGTTTAGATTCACTATAAAGCAGGTAGTAACTTAGCTTCACTGTCAATATGTCCAAATATGCTCCATATATTCAGCATACTCGATCAGTCTCAGTAGCTGCACCATTTGGATGTTTATCTCCTGAGCAAGAAGTCATCAATGGCCTCTTCTTCTTCATCAATTTAGATAATTAACACATGTCTATTGAATTTTCTTTTTGAATATTTTATTTCTCTTCTAATTTATATGGCAAAATCTAATCCTCCATTGCCTCTTATAATAAACTCCTAGCAAATCTCTTAATATTTAATCTGTCAATGTCTCCCAACCCATCCTCCATTTCATGACAGGAGATACCATTCAATGTGTCACTCTACATGAAGGTCTGATGATGCCTCTGACTTCTCAAGACCATCCGAGTTCTACAAATGGGTTCTCAAACAGTGTTCTGAGGTACTCTGAGTACCCTAGATGAACTTGCTCCAGAACTTCAAAACTCAATTATTATCCTGACCATGAAAATGCTTTTATGTTATTGATAAAGTTCTTTTACTGTATACATGAACACACGCTTGTAGCTCTAGAAAGAAGCACAGAAAATCACTGGATAGAAAAAGCAATGGATACCATTGTCTTACAATACATTCTGAGAAAACCCCAAACATATGTACACATAATGCTGGATCAAGAACAAAATTGTCAATTTCTCAATTTTGCAGGCAATCAAGTTGCATTACAAATAAAATATATAACACACATGAAACAAACAAAAAATGGTGCTGAGGGCTGGGAAGGTGCCTCAGTGGTAGAGTGCTTGCCTTGCATGCATGAGGCCCTGGGTTATGCATGAGGCCCTGGGTTTGGTTTCTCAGCACCACATAAGCAGAAAAAGCCAGAAGTGGCGCTGTGGCTCAAGTGGTAGAGCACTAGCCTTGAGCTGAGTAGCTGAGGGACAGCGCCCAGGCCCAGAGTTCAGATCCCACGACCGAACAACAACAACAAAATGGTGCTGAGATCAATTTTGGCACAAAATAATTGAGAAGAATGTAGGAGGATATATTTGTATTGCTGCCATAGAAACAGTGGCAAATGGCAGGGGCTTGCCCAGGATGTGTGAGGACCTGAGTTCAGTCTCCAGCAACACACACACACACACACACACACACACACACACACACACACACACACACACACACACACACACACACACACACACACCATCACCACCACCATCAGCAATAAAACCAAATAAATAAAAAGCATGCAAGGGAAAATAATAATAGTGATTTTTATAAAAGTTATTTTTGAAAATATGTTTGAAGAATTATCTATTTTGCATGGCCAAATGTTGTCTGCCTCCCTTCCTTCCTTCCTTCCTTCCTTCCTTCCTTCCTTCCTTCCTTCCTTCCTTCCTTCCTTCCTTCCTTCCTTTCTTCCTTCCTTTCTCCCCTCCCCCCATTTCTGTCTGTCTGTCTCACTTTCTTGCTTTCTTTACTTTGTGTGTGCATTGGTCCTGGAGTGAACCCAGGGCCAAGTTGCCATCCCTGAGCTTTTGTGCTCAAGGATAGCATTCTACCACTTGAGCCACAGCTCCACTTCCAGCTTTTTGGTAGTTAACTGGAGATAAGAATTTCATGGACTTTCCAGCCTGGGCTGACTTTGAACCCTGCTGTTCAGATCTAAGCCTCCTGAGTAGCTAGGATTACAAGTGTGCACCATTGGTGCCTGGTGAAATGCTATTTTTTAAAGAGATGTTTCTAATGCTGTTATCGCAGAATAATTTCTTTCCACATGATCCTTAAGACGCTAATAAAAACTGGTGCCAGGTACCACACCATTAACAGAACTTTGATGTGTTCTGTTTTATTTTTTCCTCAAGAAGTGTGATGGATGTCTGTATAATTTTGTCCAAATGACTATAGAACCTGGAAAAGCTGTTGTTGCTATTAATGATGCTATTATTGGTATTTTTATATACATATAAATGTATACACACATACATTATATATATAATTTGAATTTTTTGGAAATTTTAGCTGTGTTGTCAACTTTGGAGAAAAAAAATGTCCCAATTTACCATGTTGAATTGGAATTGTATAAAAATTAGTCATCATGAGTCTAGGATTGTTTATTCCCCCCCCCTCCCCATTAGTACAAGAAAAACCCACTGAATGGGCTGGGAAGGTGGCTCAGTGGTAGAGTGCTTGCCTTGCATGCCTGAGGCCCTGGGTTCGATTCCTCAGCACCACATTAGCAAAAAGAAAAAAGCCAGAAGTGGCGCTGTGGCTCAAGTGGTAGAGCGCTAGCCTTGAGCTGAAGAGCTGAGGGACAGTGCCCAAGCCCAGAGTTCAGGCCCCACGACCGGACACCCCTCCCCCCCAAAAAGAAAAACCCACTGAATTAAATATATAAGGTCTTACCTAACATTCTCTAAATGATGAAAAAAGAGAGAAAATGTTATGTTCTTTAAATAAACATTGTAGTTTTTTTCTGTGCAGATCAAAAATTTTATTTTGGTATACTATTTAAATAAAAGATGGTTCAATATTTCTCAAATTTTTGTTTTTGTTTTATTGTGTGTATGTGTGTGTGTGTGTGTGTGTGTGTGTGTGTGTGTGTGTGTGTGTGTGTGTACTTGGACTTGAACTCAGAATTTAGGCGCTGTCCTTGAACTTTTGTTCAAGGACAAAGGTTAAAGCTCAATGCTAAAGCTCCATGCCTTTGCTTCTGCCTTTTTGGTGCTTAATTGGAGATAAGAGTCTCCCAGACTTTCTTGCTCAAGCTAGCTCCCCCCCCCTTTTTTTTTTCTCAAGTCCTAGGACTTGAACCCACTTTGGGCTTTTTCTGTTTATTTGGTAATGATGAATCAAACCCAGGGCTTCATGCATGCTAGGCAAGCACTCCACCACTAAGCCACATTTCCAGCCCCACCAACTAGCTTTGAACTGCAACCCTCAGATTTCAGCCTCCTGAGTAGCTAGGATTATAGATGTGAGCCACTAGTGCCAGGCTATCATGTTTATTTTTTAAACATTTATCAATGATCACTTATGTATGTAGGACAATCAAATGTTATAATTAATTTTTGTAACTAAATGTGTTGTTCCTTTCTCAACAAAGGTGTTGATTTTAACATTCAAATGAGCTGTGAGCTACACTTAAGCTTAATCTTTCTCAACTGTACATTGATTGTGCCAACTTTTGTATTTTTCTGATAATTATCAACAGCTGAAAAAAAAACAATTGGGTAATGTTTACACGGCCACAGGAAATGCTAGGGAGGAAATAGATCATGGTGGAGACTCAGGGCAATAAGATAAATGAGGCATTGAAATGCTAAACATCTGGCCTGTTAGATTACATTAGTCTCAATGTTTCTTACAGCATTAGTCTTCCCTCACTATGTCTTCTAGCTTTTCTTCTACTTTAAAACCCTGTAAAGCCAGTAGCTCACACCTGTTATTCTAGCTACTCAGGAGGCTGAGAGCTGAGGATTGTGGCTCAAAGACATCCCAGACTGAAAGTCCATGAGTCTCTTATTTCCAGTTAGATGCCAAAAAGCCAGATGTGAAACTGTGACTCAAATGGTAGAGCACCAGCCTTGAGCAAAAAATCTAAGGTCCAATGAACCAGCCCTGAATTCAAGCCTCACTACTGGCAAAGAACACAAAGACAAAGATAAAAATAAAAAGAAAGAAGGAAGACATAGTAAAGTGAGGTAGGGCCATCATAAGCTATATACCAAGACCTTGTCTCCAAAAAGCAAAACCAATCCAACAACAACACCTTACCAAAAAGCAAACAAAAACCAAAGAACTAAAAACTGAACATAAAAATCAAAACAATGCAGCAAATAAGAAATGAAGTTGTGAACTTGTGTGCCTGAGCTCACAGCGTGTGGCTGCTCATGTGTATTGTATGGTGTACACATCGAGGTATGTGAACGTTTTCCAAGTGGTTATTAAAAGCTGGAGCTGGGAATTGAATTGAATGAAATCTCAGCTACCAACTAATCTCTGTCCTCTAGTCAGACTCTGGGTGATTTAATTTTCTCACTTATGGAAGAGCGTAATTGTGGTTGCTCCATTCAGTTATTGGGAATAATATTAAAGAATTATCTTATACACTTAGCCTAGCACAGGGTCATCAGCACAGAACACCACCTCTCTGCTCAGACTAAATAGAGTAGAATTTGGGTCAGACTTGGAAGATGAGAAATGAGGTGTGGAGCAGCTTTACAAACCAGTTGTTTCTGTTGCTCTTTCTTTGCCTTGCTTGACAACTTTCTCATAGGCCCCTTCCGTAGGCTGTGTCCAGGTTCAGTCTCCAGGATGAGCTGGCAAGGACTGGCTGCACCTGAATTGCTTTCCCCACATCAGAGTAGACATTTATATAAAAACAAACTCTGGTTGGATGTGGGAGTATGCATCTGGAATCCTGGTGCTTTGGAGACCAAGCTAGGACAATTAAAAATTTGGAAGTAGAGATGTGGCTCAAGTGGAAAAGCACCAGCATTGAACAGAAAAAGCTAAGCAAGAGCTTGAGGCACTGAGTTTAAGCCCCCGTATTGGCATTAAAAAAAAAAAAAAAGGAAAATTGAGGGTTTGAGGTTAGCCTGAGTGACAAAGCAAGACTGTCTAAAAACATAGGAAAACACTCAAAACCAAAACTCTGCTTCTCAACAAAATAGGGAAAAAATGGTATGGGCATCATCCATCATTACTCTTTAAAAACAAAACACCCACCTTTTTTTTTTTTTTTTGCTTCTCTGGGGCCAGGCTAATGCTGACCTAAAGCTTCAATTCTGAAACCTCCATTTGAAAGGTATTTGAAAACAGAATCATCTTTAGACTTCATTCTTTTCATTATTTCCTTCTCAAGCAAGTGTATTAGACAATTAAAACTAGTTGGATTTCACTTTTTGCAATATTTTGATTAAGATTATATGCTCAGGAGTCAGTGATATGTAATTTTGGAAGCAGGAAGTCAATTTTAATTAATTCTCATAAGTTTGCTAATTAAAACAATTAAACATAAGTTTGCTAATTAAAACAAGTGGGGCTTACCCACGGGAAAATAATTGGAGCATCTCTTGTGAACATGTTTGAGTTTTCATATGAGCACAGAAGGGTGCAAATTGCTCTAATATTACCTAGCAATCTAAAAGAAGCAATTATATATCAAACTAAAGTTGTATCTGTACTTTTTTTAAAAACAAACAAGGAGATAAAATTTTCCTTCTGCTTCTGGAAGCTTCTGTCTGCAAGTGTTTCTAGAAGAAGTAGTTAGTAATAGCATCTGGGTACTTTCATCACTGTGGCAAGTAAAATTTAGACTTGAAGATGGTTTTTGAGACAAAACACTGAGTGATGAGCAAATAGCAAAAAAAAAAAAAAAAGACTCCATGGAAGCTTCCAGAAGGAGGAGCAGGAGTATTTTAGACACTCAAGGATTGCTAAAGTTGGAAGTCACAGAACCATGAGTCACAACCTATTTCCTAGAAATGTAATACAAGATATAGTCCTTAGGAGCAGAGGAGTAGAGTGCTGGTGGCTCACGCCTGTAATCCTAGCTACTCAAGAAGCTGAGATCTGAGGACTGAGGTTTGAAGTCAGTCAGGGCAGATAAATCCAACAGACAAGAATTTCCTTAAGCAGCAAAAAGCTGTTAAGTGGAGTGTGGCTCATGTGGTAGAGTGCCCGCCATGAGCAAAAAAGATAAGCAAGAGTGCACTGAGTTTGAGGTCCAGTACCCATCCCAACCTCCATTGTCTACCCTCACAAAAAGAAGAACAGAGTCCCAGTATGATTTCCACCCTTGGTGGAAAGCATGAGCTCCACAGTCACACAGTTTTGATGGGAATCCCTGCTGGCTTTAGTTAAGGGAAATGGATGCAGAAGAGTACCTGTTTATCCCAACCTGACTGTTGTGAGGATTAAGGAAGTTAATGTATGCAAATCATCGAAAGCAATGCTCTCCCCACAAAAAGGCTCCTGGTTAATGGTGTTTATCCTTATTTGCATTTATTTAAAACAAGAAAACAAATTTCCTCAAGCAATCCAAACCAGTCTCCAAAGTTCACCCAAATGATAATTTGGTTGAGAGCCAGAGTCTCTCAAAGGGGAACAGTGTTTAAGTACCAATATGTTTATTTAGAACAGGTAACTTTACCCTAAGAAATATAGCCAAGATGGGCTGGGAATGTGGCTGAGTGGTACAGTGCTTGCCTCACATGCATGAAGCCCTGGGTTCGATTCCTCAGTACCACATAAACATAAAAAAACCAGAAGTGAAGCTGTGGCTCAAGTATAGAGTGCTAGCCTTGAACTGAAGAGCTCAAAGACAGTGCCTAGGCATTGAGTGCCAGGCCCAGGACTGGTCAAAAAAAAAAAAGAAATATAGCCAAGAAAGATGATAAAACTGCAGGCAATATGAGCTCAGTGGCACACGTTCATAGTACCACTCTTCCAGAGACTGAAGAAGGAGATTACTTGAGTCTAAGAGTTCTAGTCATTTTTTTTCTAGTCTGGTCGTGGGGCCTGAACTCTGGGCCTGGGTGCTGTCCCTCAGCTCTTCAGCTCAAGGCTAGCGCTCTACTACTTGAGCCACAGCACCACTTCCAGCTTTTTTCTTTTTGCTTATGTGGTGCTGAGGAATTGAACCCACAGCATCATGCATGCAAGGCAAGTGCTCTACCACTGAGCCACCTTCCCAGCCCCAAGAGTTCTAGATATAATAAAACACGGACTCAAACACCAACTAACTAACCAACCAATTAATCAACAAAAACACAATCAATCACATACTGTGATATTCAACCATAACGTTTTTCATAATAAAATTTCAAACAATTTTAACAGAAAATAGGGGAAAAATAAACCACAATATTTCTGAACCATGGAACATTATAGTATAGTTAAAAACGTTAGACCCATTTCAGCTTTCATAATGAATGTTAATTGTATGAAAAATATAGATGGAACAGGAAGTCAGTGGCTCACACCTGTAGTCCTAGCTACTCAAGACAGATCTGAGGATCTTGGATTGAATCCATCCTGGGCAGGAAAGTCTGTGAGACTCTCATTTCCAATTAAATACCCAAAAACCTTGTAGTAGAGCTGTGGCTCAAGCAGTAGAGTGCTAGCTTTGAACGTAAAAGCTCAGAGATAGTGCCCAGGCTCTGAGTTCAAGCCCCAGGACCAGCTGCAAATAAATAAATAAACAAAATACACACATTATACATATATATGGTATAATAGTAAGTAAAGTTGTCAAACTATGTAATTAAATACGGTATGATCTTGACTATTTATAATGCCAAGAAGAATGTACCTTCATCTTTTTTTTAACCTTCTTTCTTTGTGTCGGTACTGAGTCTTAAACTCAGGGCCTGGGTGTTCTCCCTTAGCTTTTTCACTCAAGGCTAGTGTTCTACCATTTGAGACACAGCTCCACTTCTGGCTTTTTAGGGGTTAACTGATGATAAGAATTATACAACTTTTCTCCCCTTTCTGGGTTTGAACCACGATCCTTAAATCTCAGCCTCCTGAGTAGCTAGGATTACAGGCATGAGTGTATAAACAAATTAACAAATTATTTCAAAGGGTGGGAACAGGACTAGCTAATTCTTCCTATAGAATGTCAGACAGTAAATACTTTAGATTTTAAAGTCTCTACAACTACTCAACTCTGTTCTTATGGAAAACCACCATGGATAACCATAAACAAATGGGAGTCCTGAGTTCAATACCATTTTCTTTTACAAAAGACAGTTGTCTGACTGCCGTTTATAATTTACCAATCTTGGATGAGAATTATAGGTGCATTTATTTTCCTTTTATATTTTCTCAATTTTCTTTAGTAAGAAAAAAATCACCAATTATTTCTTTGTTTATTCATTTATTTATATATTGAGAAAGTATTCTTGTTAAGGTTAGCCTTGAACTCATGATTCTGCCACCTTAGCCTCTGCAATAGCTGGAATTACATATAAGCACTGTGTTCTAGCTGCATAAATTGCTTTCATAATCTAACACTTTAATAGCAATGCTGTAAAACTAAAATACCCCTTTTAAGGGTTGGGGAATGTAGCTCAGTGGTAGCATACTTGCTTTGGATTTTTAAAGCCCTGAGCACAACCATCAGCAGTGCAAAAACAGAAAAAGAAAAAGAAAAGAAGAAGAACAAACCTCTTTCTATAAAGAGTAAGAAGTCTGGTGGCTTTTTAGAATATGGTAACAATGGAAGGCGTGACATTGATCAAGATGCGTTGTACTCATAAACTACCATGTTGAATTGGAAACCCCTTTGTACAACTACTTAAAGATAATTTTAAAAAAGTACAGCAAAACAAAAGAGAAAATGATTATATACTTCTCCAACTTAAAAATGTGTATCAGATGCTAGGTCTGAATGTTCATATCTACCTCCTCTGGTGGTTTATTAGCAGAAGGGCATCTTGGGAAACAAAAATTTCTCTTCTCTCATAGCTGCCTTGCTCTTTTTCCACCATGCCAGGACACAGAGAGAAGATGTCTATGAAATATAAAAATTGAACTTCCAGGCTCCAGCTTCCCATGTGGTAAACTACCCACTTTATATATATTTATGTATTTGTCACAGCAGTCTGCAGCACTGAGAAAGATCAGGTCCTGTCAAAATGGCATACTCAAAACAAAGACCTCTAGAGCTTCCCTACTACATTTAAGGTGCCAATGATTTTCTCTCTAGTGAGGTCTGAACCATATGGCTTCTGGCTATGTCTCAACTCTCCCGTCACTTGCTTCCAGCCATACCCACTGTCTTGGCGTCAGGATGGGGTGGGGCATGAATACACACGTGTGCAAGCAGATGCCAGCACTGCTGGTTGTCCTTGCCTTCTCATACCAAGGCTTTGCCCACAATCCAGAGGTTTTAGGATTATCTGTTAGCAAATGATTTGATTCATTTCTTTCTTGATAGCAGTACTAGGGCTCAAGGCCTTGCTCTCTTGCTTGCCCTTTTTTTCTCAAAGCTGGCACTCTACCATTTGCGCCACAGCTCTACTTCTGACTTTTTGCTGATCGATGGACATAAGAGTCTCATTGACTTTTCCTGACTGGCCTCCATCCTTAGATCTTTAGATTACTGCATAGCTAAGGCTACAGGCATGAGCCACCAACTCCTGGTATACTCAGTTCTTTAAACAACCAAAAAATAAAATAGATATTTCTATTATGTACACAAAATACCCTAGCATTTGAATTTATTTCCTGTATTTAAAAAAAAATCCAGACATTTATTAAAAAGAAGCAAAGCCTGTGGCAACAAGATGCAAAACCAGGCCCTAGCATACTTGAAGAGTCACAAAAGGACAATGGCCCAAGCAATTTCAAGGAGCCCAAAACAAAAACAAAACCCACCAGACAATCTCAGATTTCAGTTTGGAATTTAGAAAGGTTTGACTTTCTTTCCCCCAATCCGGATGCTTGAACTCAGAGCCTGGGCTCTGTCCCAGAGCTTCTTTTGATCAAGGCTAGTGGAGCTACAGCTCCACTTGTCTCATATACTTTCTTACCCAGATTGACTTAAAACCATGATCCTCAGATTTCAGCCTCCTGAGCAGCTAGGATTACAGGCATGAGCCACTGGTACCTGGCTTAGAAAGGCTAATTTTTGAAAATTGGTTTTTTATGTGTGTGCCAGCACTAAGGCTTGCACTCAGGATCTGGGCACTGTTCCCTAGCTTTATTTGTCAAGGCTGGCACACTACCAGTTGAGCCACAACTCTACTTCTTGCTCTTTGGTGGTTGATTGGAGATAAGATTCTCACAGATGTTCCTGCCCAGGCTGGCTTCAGATCTCCCATCCTAAGATCTCAGCTCCTTGAGTAGCTAGAATTACAGGAGTGAAGCACCAGTGCCTGGCAAAGCTAGAATTTCATAAAGAATAAAGTGTACTATATTCTCTTTTCTTCTGCTTTGTATATCACATATCATTCGCCACATGTCAAATCCTGAACTGAGGTTCATCAGCACAGAATGTATTTATCAATATGTGTTAATTTTTGTAAGTATATAAAAACAATATCTTTATGAAGTTAATTTCTGTTTCTTTTTTAAAAAAGGTAATGAGTACATTTCTTTTTTTCAAAAACTTTTTTATTGTAAAGATGTTGTACAGAGGGGTTACAGTTACATGAGTAAGGTGAGTACATTTCTTGTGGAGCATTGTTACCCCCTCCTTCCGTTTCTTTTATTGTGAGAAGATTTAGCACTTCTTTTTTGTTTGTTTGTTTTTTGTTTGTTTTTGAGATAGTATCTTCTTATTTAACCTTGGCTGGCCTTGAATGTCTTCCTTCTCTCTCGGGCTCCTGATTCATTGATTTCAGGAGTGCAAAGAAAGAAAGAAAGAAACAAAAAACTATTGTCAAGCTCAGTGGCTCATACCTGTAACCTTCCCTTCTCTGGAAGTGGAGATGAGGAGGATTGCAATTTGAAGCCAATTCAAGCAAAAGGTTCACAAGATCTCATCTTAACAAATAGCTGAGAGTATTTATATGCACTTGTCACCCTAGCTATGCTGAAAGTTGAGATTTGGAGAACTGAAGCTTCAGGCCAACCCAGGCAAAAAAGCTTTTGGGACTCCATTTAACCAGAGAAATCACTATAGTAAGAAGTATAAATAAGAGGATCACACAGTTCAGGATCTCCCAGAAGATAAAAAGTGAGTCCCAGTGGCAAAAAACAACCTGAGCAAAAAGGACTACATACATGACTCAAACAGTAGAACTCCAGCCTAACAAGCACAAAGTCTTGAATCTACCCTGCAGTCGCTTCTAAAACAGTTCCTATTCCTTAAAAAAAATTTTTTATTGTAAAGAGGCTGTACAGAGGAGTTGCAGTTACATGAATAAGGTAATAAGTATGTTTCTTGTGGAGAATTGTTACTCCCTCCTTTGTTATTCTCCCACTATCCCTTCCTTTCCCCTACCTCCCTTACTCCTCCACCCCCCTGAAGTTGTAAAGTTCATTTCCAATATACTGTCTGTGAGTATCATTGTTGCAATGGGTCATCCTGTGTCCTTGTTTCAGCATTTTGTTAGTCCCCTTCCCCTCTCCAAACTGGACAAATGTATATACAAGATGCAGGGTACAATATCAAGTACAGTGACAACAGGAGATATACCATAGGGGGAAGAACATACAAAGGAAACAAAACAATCTTGTAGTACATTAAAAACAACAACAACAAAGAAGAACTGTTTGTGTCCTTATCTTGGGGTTGTTTCACTTAGGATCATTTTTTATAGTCATATGTGCATAGCTTTTGAGCTTTTTTGCTCATCTGATAAAATTATCCTAGACATATATTAATTATTGCAAATGAGGGAAACCTTAGAAAAAAACAATAAAGAAAAAGAATGAACTATATAGAGGGTCGAATGAGAGCCTCTTTTATCCAAAAGTTGAAATTCATGTTAATATGCTTCATTCTATATAGTCCTTTGCACTAAGTGTTTGGGATCTTGAGATCCACTGTTTAAAGTATCTTCTACATATTCTAGTTCTTACAGATGAGGGAGATCATATGAATCCTGCTTTTTGCTGGGTCTGGCTTACTTCACTCAATATAATTTTTTCCAAGTCTTTCCATTTCCTTATGAATGAAACAATGTTATTCTTTCTGATGGAAGCATAGAATTCTATTGGGTATAAGTACCACATTTTCCTGATCCATTCATCTACCAAGGAGCATCTGGGTTGGTTCCATATCTTGGCTATAGTAAAAAAATGCTGTGATAACATAGTTGTGCTGGTAACTTTAGTATGGCCTTGCTTGTGATCATTTGGGTAAATGCCCAGAGGTGGGATTGCTGGGCCATAGGAGAGCTCTATGTAGTTTTTTGAGGAATCTTCACACTGCTTTCCAGAATGGCTGAACAAGTTTACACTCCCACCAACAGTGTAGTAGCATTCCCCTTTGGTCACATCCCTGCCACCATCTTTGTTGTTAGATTTCTTTTTTTTTTTTTTATTGTGAAAATACTGTACAGAGGGGTTACAATTACATGGGCAAGATAATGAGTATATTTCTTATCAAGCATTGTAGCCTCCTCCTTTGTTTCCCCTTCCCATCCCTTCCCATCCTCCACCTGCCCCCCCCTAACCTTTCCCTCCCCCTAGATTTCTTGATTATGGACATTCTCACTGATGTAAGATGGAATCTCAATGTTGTTTTGATTTGCATTTCTTTTATAGCCAGAGATGTTGAGCATTTCTTTATGTGTCTCTTGACCATTCGTATTTCCTCTTCAGAGAAGTTTCTTTTTAAGTCTTTAGCCCACTTTTTAACGGGGTGGTTGTTTCTTTGGGATTTGTTTTGGGGGAGTTTTATTTCTTGATATGAGATATTTATTTTAGATATGAGACCATTGTCTGTTGTATGGCTAATGAAGTTCTTCTCCCAATCAGTGGGCTTTCTATTGATCATGCTAGCTATGTTCTTTGCCATGCAGAAGCTCTGCAGTTTAATGCTATCCAAATTATCCAGCCTTTCTTTGATGTGTTGTGTTTCTGGATCTTTATTTAGAAAGTTTTGACTTGTGCCAAGAAGTCCTAGTGTTTCTCCTATTTCTTCTTGTAATATTTTCAAGGCATCTGATTTTACCTTGAGGTCTTTGACCCATTTGGAGTTGATAAGAATCCTATTCTTTGACCTGTATTTAGGACATTAGATTTTTTCCTAAAATACCTTTTTTGGCTCAAGGGTAATGTTCTACCACTTGAGCCACAGCTCTGCTTCCTGAGTAGCTAGAATTATAGGTGTGAGCCACAGTGCCTGGATAGATAAGCTCTTTTTATATAGCCCAGGTTGGCCTTGAACTTGTGATTCTCCCACTTCAACCTTCCAAGTGCTGGGATTACAGTTGGGTACTACTACACCCAACTTCCATTTCATACTTGAATTGTTATTACTCTTTTTCTTCTGTGTTGTTATATCACAGAATCTACCTAAGCTTTTACTTGTCAGCTTCTATTACATCATTTAGTGTTTAAAAAACTCTTAGTTTTAATTGGTTTATAACTCACAGTCCACACATTTTTTAAATGAAAACAAAAGTAAATAGTGGAAAAATTATTTTGTTTCTATGTTTATTTTCCACAATTCTAGGTACATCCGCTATTGTGCAAGATACATTTTGCTTTATGAAGCTGCTATTTTATATATATATATATATAAAAGAAACAGAGTCAGGCACAATGGCCTACACTGCTAATCTCAACTACACAAGAGACAGACGTGGGAGGATCATGGTGTAAACCAGCCCAGGCAGAAGTTAGTGAGATTTTTATTTCAAAACTAAGCTATGCCTGTTGCTCCAGCAACGGGAAGATTCCCTGTCTAACCAGGGCGATGTCCCTATGAAACCTTATCTGAAAAGCAAACTAAAAGCAAAAAAGACTGGGGATGTACCTCAAGTGCTCATTTAGTGAGAACTTTGAGACCCTGAGTTCAAAACCCAGAACTGCCAAAAAAAAAAAAAAATCAGAGGGGGGGGAGGAGTGGAGAGAGAGGAGAGGAAGGAGAGAGAGAGAATAAAAGAAACAGAGTTGTAAAGAACACTTAATTTTGACTAATGTTATAAAATACATTCAGTTCAACATCAATTATAGGTAGTTCAGCCCTTTTGGGAACAATGACGATACAGATGGGTCTAACTAAACTTGCAGGCCAAATACCTTATAGATAGATTCTTTTTACTATATATTAACATTTTGAGTCACTCTTCATATCTTGTAGTACCTGATTCTAAAGCCTTATATTGAGACAATAGGAGCCCATAATTACTGAGATCATTTGCATCAAGGTACTATGAAGGCTTCTGAAACATGAGATAGTTTAGGCAGAAACAGGAGAGAGCTTGTGGCTGCATATCATGATCCATGCAGCCAATTAGTGAAAAAGCCAGATGACTGGATTGATTAATCAGTGAAGTGATCCCTGTTTAAATGGCAACTCTCCTACACACAATCCAGCATGTGTTCAGGATATAATGCTTCTTCCACGATGAAACAAGGATGTCTGAAAAGGTGCCATACTGATAGTTCAGCTGGTGTTTCAGACACAGCCCACATGGGCTCCTCATGATGTTCTTTCCTTTAACAGAGATGAATAGTCTGATTGATAGGGGATGTTGCCCCTTATAGAGCTGGAGTGTAGACAAACAGCAATGCAAACCCAGGCCCTGAGAAGATTCAACTTTCTCCCTGGAATTGCAATGCTTCCTGAGTCTGTCCAACTCCTTCCACTTCTGAGACAATGTCTCTCCCTTTGTGGAGCCACCAGTTGCTTCCTTTGCAACTTTTCCCCTGGCAACAAGCACATGAGTGAGTGGCCTAGGGTTGATCCTGACTTTCCATGTATGAAAGATGATAATGAGGACTAGAATAATTGCTTGGTCCCACCCCAATATCTTCAAACAAAAAGTCATAGACGTTGGCAATAAGCAGTCTGTCACTCAGACTACTTATTCAGCATCAATGGGGGTGCGGAGCTCTGTATTAGCTTCCTGCACCCCTTCATCCCTCTACCCCATTCAGCTGAAATAATTCATGCAGTTTGGACTGAAAAGAAATAAACAACACTTGCAGGACTCCATTTCGTAAATCTCCCTGCAGGGCATTGATTGGCAGCTCACTGCAATTCTTATGGCACATTTCACATCCCTGGGGTGTGCAAAAACACTTGCATTAATGTAAAACATGAGAATATCAAATGAAATGTTTATGGAGATTTTTCTGCAACCAAGAACCTCTCCTCTATAGAAATGTTGCCAGGATTTCCCAAAATAACGTGGATACATCACTCAAATTAGAGTCATGAAGTCAAAGAAAATTTTGCTAGTATTTACCGTAGGGTTGTGATGTTGTATTTTAAAGATGATTGTCCCATAGTTTTAGGAGATATGTCAGCCAAAAATAACTACTCATGGTATAGGTTCAGATCCACTCCTTTACTGATAAATCCCATCCAATAGACAGCCTCCTATCTGTGTGTGTGTGTGTGTGTGTGTGTGTGTGTGTGTGTGTGTGTGTGTGTGTGTGTGCATGCACACTAGACTTGAGTTCAGTACCTGGGCTTTATCCATTTTCTTTTTTACTCAAAGCTAGTACTCTACCACTTGAACCACAGCTCCACTTCTTGCTTTTTGATGATTAATTGGAGATAAGAGTCTCACAGACTTTCCTGCCTTGGCTGATTTTGAATCACCATCTTCAGATTTCAGCTTTCTGAGTAGCTAGTATTATGGGCATGATACCCCAATGCTGGCAAAATGTAAACTTTTCTAAATTCCAACAATCTGAGGCTGTTTACTTTTCAAGTTAATGGGCTGTTGCCTTTTCAAGCACGTTCTCTCTGCCGTGGTCTAGTTTGCATCCTGTTTTCACAGGATATACTTTCTAGGGATTCTAGGGATAGATATCTGGATGAAAAATACAGAAAATAGAATCAAATCCTGGAATTTGTGTTACACACAATATAAACACCTACATTTACAAAGGTCTTCTGAGGATGAAATACTTTCTAAAAGGTATTGACTGTTAACATTCATGAGCAGAGAGTTTGTGTGATAAGACAGGCTGCTAGTGTACCGACTAGGCTTTGTCATATGTGGTTCTGAAGCTGTGGTCACTCAGGGAGAAGAGGACGCAGTCCTGCCCAGGATGAATCAGGTACTTGCACTGGCACAATTGGCTAGTTGATGTTCTGTGTTATTCTGCTGGATGAATACAGCTACATGAGTATTACTTGGAAATGACCTGTTCATAGGTTCCAAATATTCCTTAACAGCAACTGCCAGTCAGTGTCAAATCTGGCTTGAACACACTATAATTTCAATTAAGTGGCACCCCATTTAAATATGCACATAAATAAATTGCATCGAGAAATTATGGAGGGAGAGTAGAATGAGCTAACAATAATGCACGTCAAACTTATGGTAAACACCTCTCATGACACATTTCCCTGACATTCTTCCTTCTGGTGAAAATATATACAGTAATATTTCTATTAAGGATGCTTTTAACAACAAACTTTGATGTCAGGTGCCTGTTAGATGATGGAGGAAGAGTAGAAAGAGTTTTTGGGAATTCTTGTCTTACCACGGTTTAGGGAGAATAAATTTTTCAAGTGTTAAGTGTACATGGCTGTGGATTTGAGTTTTCCAGGCCACAAAGGGGAAATACTTTTCATCCAAGAGGAGTTCATTTAATCTTTTTTTTTTTGTCGGTTGTGGGGCTTGAACTCTGGGCCTGGGCACTGTCCCTCTGCTCTTCAGCTCAAGATGAGCGCTCTACCACTTGAGCCACAGCGCCACTTCCGGTTTTCTGGTGGTTTATTGGAGCTAGGTCTCACGGTCTCTCCTGCCTGGGCTGGCTTTGAACTGCGATCCTCAGATCTCAGCCTCCTTAGTAGCTACAGGCGTGAGCCACCAGCGCCCAGCTAATCTTAATTTTATCATAGATATATTCAAAGGGATTTCAATTCAGTATGCTAGTTTATAACCACAATGCATTTTGATCAATATTACCTCTTGCACGGTTCTCTTCCATTTTTCTAACCCCATCCATCCCCTCAATTTACCTGGTCCCACTTTCATAAATGTTCATTGAATATTATGATTGCATTTTTCCACCCTCCCTCTCTCCATTCATCTGCCTCCTCCCCTCATGGCCACAAGGTCTGGATAGTCAATGGTTAAACTGTAAGTTAGTTGTTTAAAGGAATCACATCTCTGGAATCTTCCCCCTCATATACTTTAGTCAATGTGTTTGTGTCTATGTGCATAAGGCTCTGTATATGTTTTCAAGTATCTGTCTTTATAATTTAGATTTAATAGCACGGCACAGGTGGAACATTCTTGTGCTTGTGGTTAGGACTGTGGTTCAAAGTCAATCCTGGGCAGAAAATTCCCTGGAAGACTCTTATCTCCAATTAACCACGCAAAAACTGGAAGTGACACTGTGGCTCAAAGCGCTAGAGCACTAGCCTTGAGAAGAAGAGCCTGAGAGACAGTGCCCAGGCCCTGAGTTAAACCCTACAACACACACACACACACACACACACACACACACACACGCACACGCACACATGTATGTATATATACATATATATACATACATGTGTGTGTACATGTATATGTATATGTATATGTGTATGTGTGTTAAATCTAACTTCATATCTGGGGCTGAATAACAAGGAGAATTCTTGCCAGTCTCTGATCACTCATTCCAGTTAATCAAGTCTGCCTTTGGTACAGCTTCTCGCCTAATGTTTACAGGTTCTGTTGTTCTTTTTGTCTATGTGGTTGCCACCAACTCTTGCATCTGAGGACATAAAGTATGGTCTAATCTCCCTGTCACTTACAATTTCTTTCCTGAGTCAAGTGTGTGACAATAAATCACTGATAACCTCTCTCTGCCTCAGTTTCCTAGTCTATAACTTTAGGTAACAATAGATGTGACCTTCTCCCAAGGGGGTTTTGAGGATGATTGTTCCCTTTCATTAGCTGGTGACGTGGTAGAAAGATCACATACTCAGGACTGGAACAGACTGGGCTCAATCCTTTTTATTTTTTAGACAAAACCCTGGATTTCTTTGAACAATAGTTTGTAAACTTAAGTAGGGGAAAATTTCAAATTACTCTCCAGGATGGATATGAGAACAGAAAATAATGCATGAAGATAATTTAGACTATATTAAGTATTCAGTTAAGGGTAAGATTTATTTTCTTTCTTTTTCTATCTCTTTCTCTCCTTTCTCTCTCTCTGTCTCTTTCTTTCTTTCTCTTTTCTTTTCTTTTTCTTTCCAGTATTTGTACAGGACTTGAATTGTGGGCCATGTGCTTGCTTGTGTTTTTCTCTTCAGAATAGCACTCTAGCACTGAAGTCACAGCTCCAGTACAAGTGGAAATTTGGAGATAGTCTCAAGAATTTATCTGCCTGGGCTGGCTTTGAACCACAATTCTCAGATCCCAGTCTCCTGTATAGCTAGCTAAGATTACAGGTGTGAGCTACTAGCACCTGGCTTAATGGTAGTTATTTCGATTTAAAGTACTGTTGATGAGTTTACTGTGTTTTAGGCCCTGTGGCATATTCTAAAGGGAACATATGGATTTATATATAGGGTGAATTATGAAAAAGTTCAATATATTACTGTTTTAGTCATTTTTTATATTCTTATTTCATGGTGTTAACAGCTGTCACGTATATTCCCTGAAAAGCATCATATGACCTATAAGCATTGACTGATCTCACTAGTTTTCAAATGGCTTATTCTGCTATTGAGTTCCACTAGTGCTATAAGGACATGAAAATATTTTCTTCCAATAATCTTGCATTTGATTGACATGTAAAATGCATTTTAGATTTTGTACAAGCAAGTACAGTACCTCTCAATTTGTAATCATTTGTAAAAACAAAGTTTCATACATGAAATATGCACAAACAAGGATATTTTTGTAACTGTAATATATTCTATGTGGAAATGTATAATATATAGAATACAGAAGTATTCTCTCTTCTACTCAAGACACATGCGTATCTTTCTCTGTTATGACATCTCCCCATTTAGAAAAGGGCAAATACTCTTGGAAGTTTTGTGATTCTTGTTCCCTTCCTTTTTGTCATAATTTTATTATAGTTGCTTGTATATCTCTATATACATGACATACTTAAAAATTATTTGATAAATGGAAAAGTGTTTTCTCTACCACTGTATTCATCCTAGAATCTATCAAATACCACCAAAGGGGAAAAAATCCTGTCTACATCTTGCTTTATCAATTTGAAAGAGAAGTCTCAAGTTTATGAGCTAGAAAAAATCAGTATTATTAAAGTATCTATACTACACAAAGTAATTTACAGATTCAATATTTAATATTATCCCTATTAAAATACCAATGGGATTGTTCAATTATAATTTTAAAAAATAATTATACAATTCATGTGAAACCACAGAAAAACCCTGAATAGCCAAGCCATCTTGAACAAAAACAAACATTAAATAATGTGATTCCAGAGTATTCTATAAAGCCATAGTAATCAACATATTATGCATAGGCCATATAAATACAAATATCTAGCCACCTGTTTGAGCATCCATCCTTTTGTCTATCATATCTGCTTCCTCTCTGTCATCTTACCAGTTTTTAATAAAAATATTGTAGGACCTAAAGTGTTTGGCAAAAAAGGCTAGATGACAGCAAGTATCCTTTCAAATAGGATGACATATATCGTTACTGTTTTTCCCATACATTAATCTGGAAATTCAAAATACTCCTTGCCTAGCCATAGGGAATTACATTAGCTTCAGCTTTAGTAGAGAGCCACAGGTTTATGAAATGGTAAATGTCCTTCTTAAGTGAAAAGAAAATCATTGACTATATCCACTTAAGGTTTCTAAAAGAACAGGAGACATGAAAGAATAAACACAATCCATAAAGCACTAGAGAGAGCACTTTTAACACAATTCACTAACCTGCCTGGAAATGACAACCCTGCCTTTGTCATAATAAAATTTTGCTCAAATATGGCTTACTATTTGCTAATGTTGCCTCTGAACTTTCAGGTCAATAATACAAATTATATTAATATTTCCTTTCAGTATAAAATTCTAGTATAATGTCATAAAATCAGATGATGTAAAAAAAGAACAACAAATAGGAGACTGGAGGAAAGAGCAACATTTTATTAAATGTCACCAATTTTCCATGAACTCAAGTAATAGCATCTATTTTATCATATTTTTAGAGTTTTCTTGATAGAAAAATGAGATCAGGAGCAGGACACTTATTTTAGAATACGTGGCCACTAGGTCATCTCTCAACTTCAGAAAGATTATTTTGACCATCATCTTGCTGTTCCCATAAAAATCTTACCCTGAAATGAGGCCAATTCTAGTACAGAGTCCTCAGTCACAAATGAGTGTGTTTGAATTATGGTGTGAAGGAAGTCATTGAAAAGCTGTGGTCTTTTATCAGCTGTTCCAGTCATGGAAATCGTAGTGTCATCCCCAAATCAAAGGTTTGTTTTTACTATTGTGTTGTTATTTGTGTTTTTGTAGGAAAATATAGTCTAAGAATAATTGTGCTATAGATAAAAAGATGGATCAGCTGGGAACCAGTGGTTCATGCCTGTAATCCTAGCTACTCAGGAGGCTGAAAACTGAGGATGTGGTTTGAAGTCAGCTTGGGCAGAGAAGTTTGTGAGACTCTTATTTCCTATTAACAAGCAAAAGCTGAAAAAAAAATATATATGATGAATATCTATATAGGATATATACAAATATAATATTTAAGCTATCCTGTCTTATTATTTTCCTATCAGGATAGCACTATGCCCATTTAAGCATAAGTATGTTTCAAAAACTGATAAGTTCATTTTATGCCTTGCTGTGCTTGGAATAGTAAGTTTGAGGCTAAAGCATGTTAATGCTATATCAATGAGCCGTAACTCCAGCCCTGGTTACTTTAATATACTATTAAAAATTATTTTCATTTCCCTTTTTAATTTAATAGTGCATTTTAGGACCACATTTCCAATTTAAGATAATTATTGCAATAACATTGCATAGATTCATTATGTGGGAAAAGTAATATAATTTATAGCGTTTAGTTTCCGTAATCATGAATATCTTATTTCTATACTTACTAGAGCTCTGCCTCTCCCCCAACCTTGCTACAGTGCTAGTGATAGAACTTAGAGTCTATCTCTTTAATGCTCTTTAATACTCTTTAATAATATAGATGTAACATTTTATTTTTATTTTCAGTTTTGTAGTTTTAAAATTATTTTATTATTTTAAGTAGCTGTACAAAGGAGTTCCATTAACAGTTTATGAAACCCTTCCCTTGCTTTTCTCAACTTTACTTTTAAAAGTATCTTTAGTTGTACAAAGGGGTTTCAATTCAACGTATCAGCTTCGTAAGTGCAGTGTATCTTCATGAATGCCACCATTTTCATCATCATTCACCACTTCTCCCAAGCCATCTGCTCATGTTACCTGCTACCAATAAACATATTTTTGTTTGGTTGTCATGTAAATGATATGCTTTTCTTGTGAATGTTCTTATAGAACTATTTAGAAATTTAAAAGTATATTTTCACTTATTTAGTATAATAATTCTTTTTAAAAACTACTTTCAACTAGTCACTAGCATATGGGTATGACATTAATTTTCTATGCTTAAAAGATATTTTCATTTTTTCTAGACTTTTCTAAGTTTCTAAGCATAATGTTTACAAAGAAGGAAATTTTGTCTACTTTCGGTATTTATAGTTCTTATTTCTAATCACACTAATCACATAATTAAGAAAATGAGCCGGGCATTGGTGGCTCATGCTTTAACCCTATCTACTCAAGAGGCTGAGATCTCAGGATCATGGTTCAAAGCTGGCACAGGTAGGAAAGGCAGTCTCTTATCTCTAGTAACTAATGGAAAAAGCTGGAAGTGGTGCTGTGTGGCTCAAGTGATAGAGTAATAGACTTGAGAAAAACAATCTCAGGGACGGCACCCAGGCCCTGAGTTCAAGCCACAGAACTGGCCAATAGAAAAAAAAGAAAAGAAAAAAAAGAAAAATGAAAACAACAATGCTTAAAGGCAGCCTAACTGAAGCCCATATTTCAACAGAAACAGGTTTTCTTTTCTTTTTTCTTTTTCAGCAGCATTTGGGATCAAACTCAGGATTTTTTCCATTTGCTAGACAGCCACCTGAGCCATGCTTCCAGCTCCCTTTGCCTGGGCTGTTTTTGAGGTAGAGTTTCACTTTATGCTCTGGGTTGGCTGGGTTGTGATTCTCCTACATGAGCTGCTCTAAGTAGCTGGGATGGCAGGCGTGTGCCACTGTGTTCAGCCTTTATGATTTCCCCACACCAGTGTTAAAAAGGCTCATGCCTTATACCTAGCTTTTGGTTAAGATGAATTCTCTTGAGCTCCTCTCCCCCTCTCCACTCCCATCCCTTGGCTGGCCTTGAACATTAATATCCTGATGTCTCCCAAGTAGCTAGGGCTACAGGCTTAAGCCATCAAACGTGGCAGAAATATGTGTTGTTGTTGTTGTTTTTTCCCCCTTCTTGTTAGGTATGTGACTGTAAATTCCCTTTGTAGTTAAAGCTTGTAGAACTGGATTGAGCTAGGTCTGGAGTTCATGTGGTAGAACTGCTTTGCTTAGTAGGTGTGAGGCCTTCAATCCTTGGAACCCTCAAAACAAATCCTCAAACCTGAGCTCTGTGTTACTGAGCTAGAGAAATTGCTAAAGATAAATGAGAAGTGCTCTGAGACCATAGGTACACAGAGGGAAACATGTGAAATTTTAAAGACACCCCTTAAAATAGGGGTAACCAAAATCTGAGGATCTCAGTTCGAAGCCAGTCAGGGCAGACAAATTTCAGCAACTCATTTCCAATTAGCCAGCAAAAATCCTGGAAATAGGGCTGGGAATGTGGCTTAGTGGTAGAGTATTTGCCTAGCATGAATAAAGCCCTGGGTTCGGTTCCTTAGTACCAAATAAACAGAAAAAGCCAGAAGTGATGTTGTGGCTCAAGTGGTAGAGCGCTAGCCTGGAGGTAAAGAAGCTCAGGAATAGTGCCCAGGCCCTGAGTTCAAGCCCCATGACTGGCAAAAAAAAAAAAAAAGCTAGAATTAGAGGGTATGGCTTTAAAGGTATCTTAAATATACCCCTTAGAAAACACTTTCATTCTATTCTATACTGCCTACCCTTCTTTTACGGTAAATATTTCAATTTTGTTTTGTTTTTCAGTGCAAAGGATTCAACCCAGTGCTGGAGCATGCTGGAAAATTTCTCTGCCACTAGCTGTATCCCAGCCACAGCAGTTCAGTGTTATTTTATTTTTTCTGCTGGTCCTGGGGCTTGAACTCAGGGCCTTGGCAATGTCCCTGAGCTTTTTTGGCTCAAGGGTAGTGCTCCACCACTTGAGCCACAGCGCCACTTGCCTTTTCTGAGTAGTGTTTTTTGGTTGTTTTGTTTTGTTTTTTGGAGATAAGAGTATCACAGACTTTCCTGCTGGGTTAGCTTTGAACCATGAACCTCAGATCTCAACCTCTTGAGTAGCTAGGATTACAGGCATGAGCCATTGAGCTACCAGTGGTTGGTTCAGTTCAGTTAGTTCAGTGTTATTGATAGCCCAAATAAAGTTACTTTTAATGCTGTAAGACAATTTGCTAAAAGTTCTATTTTTTCACCACTAGATAATAGCAGAAAAAAAGAAATTAATAAACTAGAAACATACTGAAAACCTAAAATGACTCAAAAGAAAGGATTCACAGATCAGAAGATGTCTTATATGTAAGCACCAATCCTTCTTTAAGAACATTTATGAACTGATTTAATACAGTCAAGGAGATATGCAATTTGTGAGGCTCTATGGATTTATAAAACCATAGGATTAAGTAAACCTTTATTCATAGGGATTAGTTGGGATAAGTTTAATTTTTTTTTTCGGGAGCTATTTTTGGAATTAAATAATTTAGGATGGCTTTAAGGGAATTCCTCTCAGGCTCAACTAAAGCTAGCTTCTGTTATTTACATGTGATGACTGACTTTGGAACAACATACATTATCTCATTCTAGAACTAGTTATAGGGAGCATTTAATATGCACAATCTGTGTACATTTAACTGTATCATAATATATTCCTAATTTATTCAAATTGGGAAATACAAATAATGTATCTAAATAGAGTTCTCACTTAAGGAGGCACAAAGAAATGAGTAAATTAATGTAGGGGTTGATTAGGGAAAGATACCCTATTGACCTGAATGACTCTGCCTGCTGAGCAGTTTATACACAGTAACTAATTTACAGACTGTGAAAATCTTTTAATTGTTTATTCTCTCTTCCTCCTGAAAAGGTCTTTGAAAACAGTATAATGAGTTGTAGCCAGAGACATGGAACCATAGCAATTCATAGAAACAACTTAAAAGTAAGGAAGAAAGGAAGGAAAGAAGTAAGGAGAAAGAAAGAAAGAAAGGAAAGAAAGAAAAAAAATAAAGAAAGAAAGAAAGGAAGAAAGAAGCAAAGAAAAATTCCAAGCTGGGTTGATGGTACAGGTTTGTAATCCTAGCATTCAGGAGGTAGAAAAGGAAGACTGAGTTTGGGGCCAGCCTGGCCTACATAGTAAAACCCTATTTCAGAAAACAAAGCAAAACAAAATCCCAAATTATATAGTATGTGCAGGCACACTTTGTAAAACATTTATAGAAAAACAAATTGAATGAAGAACAAAAAAAGCAACAAGATGAATAAAAGCTCTCTGACAGTTTTTGAGGGGGTCCATTAGGTCAAACTTAGTTCTATGACAATATTGCGTCACTTGCTTTGTAACTGTGATGGAAGGTTGTCCTGAGGGTACACAAGTTGTGTACCCTAAATAAATGATACAGCCCTAAATAAATGGATTCTTTGTTTTTGCTTTCAAATGTAATTTTAATATATTAGAATTTTCTTTTTTTGAATATCTAAAGTAGGAATAAAAGGCCTAGAAGAAAATTAAAGTATATATGTATATATTATATGTAAATGATTTATAGAGACCTTTGATATATTTTATATATATATATATATATATATATATATATATATACACACACACACCTAGGTCATTAGTATAAAAACAGTGTTTAACAAGATTCACTAATATCCTATATTCTTTGAAAAACCTGTTATATGATTTCCAGATCAAATGTGGATGCATTTATTAACTTAAATTTAAATATGAGTTGATGTGGCCATCTGAAGATGTTTACTTGAGTTTCACAAGACTTTTTAATATTTAACTAATTTATTAAAACTTTTTTTGTAACCACCCAAGTAAGATTTCATACTCTGTTTTAAATTTGACATTATTAGACTGTGAAGAGGCTATGCTTTTTCTTTACCACCTTATCCATCATTTAAATGAAATACCTTGACAGGTTCTGGGAGCATAGAGGAAGTCCACAATTGTCTTTTTTAAATTCTATGAAGTTATTTCTTCTTTGGAAACTTGTCCACACAAATCTGAATCAAAATATTAAGCTAAAAATCTTCCTTTGGCCATTACATGCTGTTAATTCAATTTTTAAAAGTCCCTGGATTCTTTTTTTTTTAATTTTTATTTATTTTTTATTGTGAAAATACTGTACAGAGGGGTTACAATTACATGGGCAAGATAATGAGTACATTTCTTATCAAGCATTGTAGCCTCCTCCTTTGTTTCCCCTTCCCATCCCTTCCCAGCCTTCCCCCCCATCCTCCCTCCCCCCACACCAAAGTTGTAAAGCTTGTTTTCCACATGACAACTAGTACATCTCATTGTTGCAACAGGTCCACCTGTATCCTTATTTAAACGAAAAAGTCCCTGGATTCTTATGCTAAGCAGAGAACATCCTTGATGGCACAAATTCATTTGAGGTTTGAACTCAGGACCTTGAGCTTTCACTCAGCCTTTTAAGGCTAGCACTCTACTACCACTTGAGCCACATCTCCACTTCTGGCTTTTTGCTGCTTAATTGGAGATAAGAGTCTCATTGACTTCTTCTCCCCAGGCTGGCTTGAGTCGTGATCCTCAGATGTCAGCCTTCTGAGTGGCTAGGATTATAGGTATGAGCAAACAGGGCCTGGCTCTAGTCTGCTACTTTTTATTAACTCCTGATCTTGAATATGCTTTTTTCTAACATTCTGTGTGACATAATAGGAAATACTCACAAAACCCTATTGAAAGAGCAAGTAAGACAATTTCTCAAGCAAAGCATTGGTGTTGCTGTTGGATTACCAAGCAGGTTTTGTGATGAGTCTAGTGTTGGTATTAACAAAATATGGTTTGATTTTAAAATATTGCACAATAAACTGTATCAATATTTGGACAATTTAAGGTGAAGTGTTCTTTTCCAAAGTACAAACACATGGTGCTTCAAAAATTAAGAAATGTGTAAAAGACCCAAAGTACCAATGGAGTTGAATGTAACAGTTTATAAATAATTCATTGATATGGTTTCAAATTCCATAGCTGAACTAGCCTTTAAAAAAAACCCACATATGTCAAATTTGGGTTCTAATACCAAAAAATAGTATTGATAATTATCTGAAAAAGCTGTTAAAACATTCTTCCTTTTCTAGTTCTCCATTTGTGTGAGGCCAGGGTTTCTGGACTTACTCCAAAGTAACACATGACAACAGATGGGTCACAGACATAGACAGAAGCTCGCAGTGTCTTCTGTTAACACAATTGTGGAGATTTGGAAAAGATACAAAATCATGCCACTTTTTTCATGAAATATATTTCCATTACCAGTAATAATATTCATACCAATGAGTTAATGTTCTCAGAAATATGAGTTTGTTAATATAAAATTAAAAAATAAATTGTTAAGAGTTTTAAGGTTTTGCATCATTAATTTCTAGAGTGATAAGTGTTGATAAATCTAACCCAGATAGACAAAATTTCTTTGGTATCATTAATAATTTTAAAACATGTAAAGGATTTTTGAGGTAAAAAGAAAAGGTGAATCTTTAGTCTAAATAAATGCTTTAAATATTTAAAATTATGTTTAATTTTTAATCAACAAAATACATATTTATATGTATATAGGTTAAACAATATGATGTTTTGATGTGTGTATACATTATGAACTGGCTAAAGAGAGCCAATTAACACTGCATTATCTCATAACACTGCATTTTTTTGTGGTTAGAAAGAACACTTAATATGTGCTCGCAGCAACTTTGAAGCATATAATATACTAATACATTGCTATTAACATAGCCACCATGTGGTACAATAGATCTCTTGAACTTAATAGCTCCTCTTATCTAACTGAAATCTCTTTTCTGTTCTTTCTTTTTTCCTTCTTTCTTTCTTTCTTTCTCTCTTTCTCTCTTTCTTTCTTTCTTTCTTTCTTTCTTTCTTTCTCTTTCTTTTCTTTCTTTCTGAATTTTTTTCTGAATTTCTTTCTTTCTGAATTTCTTTTTATTGTTGATCATAGGGTTTGAGCTGCACGCTGTCCCTTAGTTCTTTTGCTCAAGGCTAGGGCTCTACCATTTGAGCCATAGCACCACTTCTCTTACTGAAATTTTATATATTAGTCCTCTTTTAGATCTTCTGTCTTTAGGGAAACAAAAACCAGCCTTTTCTTTTCTTTCTTTCTTTGGTGCCAGTACTGTCATTTGAATGTAAGGCCTGGGCAATGTCCCTGAGCTTTTGGTGATCATGGCTAGCACTCTACCACTTGGGTGACAGCTCCACTTTTGGCTTTTTGGTGTTAATTGGAGATAAGAGTCTTGGCCTTTCCTTCCCAGGCTGCTTTGGAATCTCAGGTCTCAGCCTCCTGAGTAGCTCAGATTAAAGATGTGGACCACCAGGGGCCAGCATGACAGCAAGTCTTTTTTAAGAGCATATGTCTGAATAAGCATGATTGGTATTGTGTAGATTGCTTGGGATTACAGCCTCAACATTCACTACGTATGTGACTTTGACCAGACTATTAACATTATACGTTGTTAAATTTGTTAAATTGCAAAATGAGAATATAGAAAAATAATGAAATAATACCTCAGTATTGTTAGGTTTAAATGAATAATTACATCAAGTCTTTGAATTTTGGCACCAAGTAGGTATATTTTGTGTTGTCATTATTTTGAGTCTTGGCACTAAGTGTGTGTGTGTGTGTGTGTGTGTGTGTGTGTGTGTGTGTGTGTGTGTGTGTGTGTGTGTGTGTGTGTGTGTGTGTGTCTGTGTGTATTCCCATTATTTACAACTGCCTCTTGAGTTCATAGAAATAAAATATGAGTAAAACTTTACATATCATATGAAAACTTCAGATTTCTATACAAACATTTTTTTTTTGGTCCATTACGGGGTTGAACTCTGGGCCTGGGTGCTGCCCCTCAGCTCTTCAGCTCAAGGATAACACTCTACCACTTGAGCTACAGCACCACTTCCAGTTTTCTGAGTGGTTTATTGGAGACAAGAGTCTCACAGACTTTTCCTGCCTGAGCTGGCTTTGAACCATGATCCTCAGATCTCAGCCTCCTGAGTAGCTAGGATTACAGGCGTGAGCCACCAGTGCCCAGCCAAACAAGTAGTTTTTAATTATTATTATTTTTTCTTCATGAAATTATAGGGAAACATTTTAAGGGAACATTTGTATTTTTTTCAAAAGAAAAATACATAAAACTACCTTTTCTTGTTTGGGGGAAGCACTGTATATTTTGAACTTTGGCAATATTCAGTCTTATGGCTTAGAATTAGAATTATTTTTGTGCTAGTCCCTTCTTATTGAGTGAATCTGTATGATTAGTATCTACTGGTGTTAGTTTATGTTTTAGTGTACTTGAAGGAAAGGGGTTAATTTCATTTTCTTCGTGGGATTTGAACTCTGTGCTTGCTAGGCAAATCCTCTATTACTTAAGCCATAGCACTTGCCTAAGGTAAAAGGTTAATTTAAGACTGAATGTTTTCTATTTTGACACAAATTAGTCAAAAATGTTTTAGTGTTAATGGAAAAGGAGGGAAATCGTTCTTATTGAGAATAGACTATCATAGGGTTCACTATGCAGTTACTTGTAGTAATCTTTAATCTTCATAATCATTCTAAGAGGTAGGTATAAGTAATTCTCTTTTATAGTTGCAGAAACTGAGTCTCAGAGAACTTTAACATTCTGAAGATGGTGAGATGAAACAGCAAAAAAAACTAAACCATTTTTAGGCTGAGAGAACAGGAGTGATTTTCAAATATGGCCAAATATGGACAGAATGCTATGATGTTAAAGTTTTTCTCTAAAGTTAAATCCAGAAGTCTAGTGTTGGTTGCTAATACCTGTAATCCTAGTTACTCAGGAGGCTGACTTCTGAGGACTGCAGTTTGAAGCCAACCTTGGCAAGAAAGTCCATGAGACTCTTCTCTCCAAATAAGCACCAAAAAGCCAGAAATGGTGCCAGGGCACAAGTGATAGGTGATAGTGTTGAGAAAAAATTTTTTAGGGGGAATGGGGCTGGGAAGGTGGCTCAGTGGTAGAGCACTTGCCTTGCATGCATGAGGCCCTGGGTTCAATTCCTCAGCACCACATAAGCAAAAAGAAAAAAGCCGGAAGTGGTGCTGTGGCTCAAGTGGTAGAGTGCTAACCTTGAGCTGAAGAGCTGAGGGACAGCGCCCAGGCCCAGAGTTCAGGCCCCATAACAGGACCCCCCCCCCAAAAAAGTTTTTTTTTAGGGGGAATGCCCAAGGCCTGAATTTAAGCTCTAAGACTGGTACCAAATACACACACACACACACACACACACACACACACACACACACACACACGCACGCACACACACACGCACACACACACGCACACATGCACACACACACACACACACACACACACACACACACATTCCTGGATTTGTTTCCCTGACAAGCGTCCAACTTGCTCAAAACATTTAGAATAAATCGGATGAGTTCAGAGGATTTTGAAATCTTAGATCCATTTTTCTAACTGTGTACACTGTTCTTTAATCATTAAAAACAATTACATGGCAAAACAGCATAGATAAACTAAGCATCTAAAGGGAAAAGTTTTTTTTTGTGTGTGTATGGCATATTAACACCTGCCAATTCAATTAGAAAAATAGGAAAAAAAAATGAGCCCACAATTATCCACCTTTGAAGCATAGTACCCATGCCTTGCAGAAGAAAGAGCTAACTCACAAGAAGTTCATTATTATAATTTGGGTCACAAAACACCAGGTTCTCATGTCCTGTGAGATTCCTGGATGTATCTTAGCGGAAGGATCTAAACAGTGATACTTACATGCTTCACGCTAAGAGATCACCAATCTATACACACTAAGCAAGTGTGAGTTGTCCATGACTTGTATAACAAATATCATCAAATGATGTGACCTTTGTGTCCTTCAAAGTGCTGCTTTGTCAAATTGATCTTACAGTTTGAAATTTATGAGAATTCTCATGTAATGTCTTCTAAGGTATATGGTTTTATGACTCAGTCATAAAACTTCCTTTTTCTTTCTGTAGATTTTTAACTTGAAAGTTTCTTGCTGTAAAACATCGAGTCTCACTGTAAATTAATCACTACTGTGAATCCAGACCACAAATTTTGGTGTTACTATGAAATATGTTATAAGACTTTTGGTACCAGCTTTATATTTAGCCTATTTGTTGGCTTAAATAACTACATTAATTGTCAACAATGAAACTTAATTCATATCAGGTGAACTTGAACATTGCATCTGGGATCTGTTAAGACTTGATGCTGTATGAGTTTATTTCCACAAGGAAAGGAAAAGCATTTTTAACCACAGCTCTGATTCAGAAATCATTCTGAATTCAGTTGCTTTGTAGCATCTTGGACCTTGTCCATGTATCAATTATTATAAATCTTCCTCCCACTTGCCCTTCCAATTTGAAATAAGTACAATGTGTTTTTATCACTCCCAAAGTATCTAAATTTGCATATTCTACTCCAGAGCATTTTGTTTTACATTTGCAAACTTCAGATTCAATTTTTCCCCCAAAATAATCTATCTTCCTGTGAAGAATTGCATGTAGGACATTTTGTTGTTAATCGTTATTTAAATTATTAACTGGCTTTTTTCAGTTCCCTGGAAAACACTAAGTATTTTCTCACAATTTGTCTGGCTTGTCTGGCTTTGGACAAATGGATTTAGAAAATCATATTGCAATATGAATCCAAAACATCAAAATTTGTTAAAGTGTCAAGTAGCCAAATGGTACCAATTTCAATAATGGCACTGCAGTGTTTTCCAGAAAGACAATTTCTGTTTTAAATTCTGCTTTTTTGGGCAACATGTATGGTTGATGTATTTGTTCCAGAGTAAGACAGTGAGCCAGCAGTATCTGAAGCCTTTATCTTTTATTTTTGACATTTCAGCTGCAATTTCTTTCTTTTATTAGATTGCTTATTGACATGGTTTTACAGAGAATACATTTGATAATATATTCCATACATTTTAGAAAGATGATATCATATCATTTGTATTTATATATGACACAAACCTAGATTGAGCACTGTATTTAGATCAAATATTATTTGTCCTTTACTCATTCCTTTGCATTGATTAAGCATATACAAAACCAGGCTTCATGAAAGAGTATAGAGATGAATCAGAAATTTACTCTAATTTATCTTTATTAAAATTACTGAAAATATTACATAGATAGCTAAAGGGTGGAGGGGAGAGAAAAAATAGTAAAAGCAGATGTGGTCAAATATTAACACTTGGCAGATAGGTGGTAAAGTGTATAAAGGAATTTTAAAAAGTGTTCTTTGAGCATGGTAGGTACCACCTTACAATTAAATACAAAAAATACCTTTGAATGTCTGCCTTGAAAAAAACAAAAGTAGTTCAGGTGCGAAAGGAACTGAGTATTGTGATGTGTGGTCTACTGCTCAATTGAGGGATTCCACCTTTGCTCTCCACCTCTTCCCTGACTCTCCAGAACTGAAGAAGCACTCCATAATGTATAACATGAACTCTTTTTTTATTCCCTTTGGAATACCAATTTTTAGACTATATGTATTTAGATTAGATCCCATAATTAAAGCAAGTGCTCTATACAATTATACAACACACATGAGAGAATTTACAAGGGGTAACCCTGTAAGTTGCTTGTACAAGCCTTACCAGCTGCTATGCAGTGGCTTAGACTGATCTCTTTTGCATCTACTCTCACTTAAAACTTTCCAACCTCAGCCTTGTGCTGCTGGCCTGTCATCTTAGCTACTAGGAAGCTGAGATCTGAGAATTCTGATTCGAAGCCAGCCTGGGGCAGGTAAATCAGCAAAAGCTGAAGTGGAGATATAGCTCAAGTGATAGCATTATTAGCTTAGAGAAAAAACAAACAAACAACCCAAACCCACAAATGTGCAGGGCCATGAGCTCAAGACCCAGGACTGGCATAATAAAAACAAAAACAAAAACAAAAATAAATATCCCTGCCCATTCTACTCAAAGTGTGAACAAGTTAAAAGCTGGTCTTCTTCTGTCTTTCTCATCTTTATATGTCCAGCAGAGACTTTGTATATAATAAGTTATGCAATTCATGTTTGTTGGTTGCATGAATGAATTAATAAATACAGATTCAGTTTTTTAAAATCTGTCAAAGTTCTTCAAATTGGTTTCTCTTACTTAATTCCCCACATAAAGCCAATAGTGATCTTTGTGATACTGAGTTAATCTAGAGGGTAAACTTTGATCTATATAATTCTTTATGATAGACTTTTTCATTAAAACTGTCATGTGTAAACTGTCTTTAGCAAATGGTGACGGAGAAATTGTCAACAAGAAAGCTGATCTGAAATGTGGAGAATATTAGTGGTTATCATCTATCTTTAGCATGTGATTAATTAATCTATGTGATTATGTTTTTTAAAAACCACAAGTCATTTATACACACACCCACTTTTCAGATGACATTTGGGGAAAAATATAAAAGACATGTAAAGATATAAAGGAAACGCTGGAAAACCTCTAAGATTCCATAATGCCACTTTGTCTTTTTGTTTTTGTTTGAATCATCTAAATTCATATTATTATCACTTATATGAACACTGCCACTGCTACTGGATGGTACACAAATATTCAGATTTTTGTTTTCCACATCATTCTGAAGGTTATCTCTCTGGTTGCTCTAAAAATCAGGTGACAGCCATTTCCCATGATGCCTTAAGGGCTGTCAAACTGTCCATCAAGCTGTCACCTGACCAATCGTTCCCATAGTTCTTTTAGACTTCCAATATGATAAATTGAAAGGCACTATTATCTGTCTGTTGTGAAGGAGAGCTGTTTGGGCTTTGATAAGATATCACTACTCCCAGGTGAGAGGCGGCTGACAGCCCGTCCAGAAAAACAACACAGAGAAACAGAGGAGCAGAGGCTTACAAACATCTGTTGTCATTATTTAGGGTTTTGCTTTGCTTTAAGTTTCTAACTCATGCTTAGATAATGCAGAAAAAGATACTGCACTTTCTAGCTTGCAAACAGCAATTGCTTCTCTTTTCATCTTAGGGAAAAGAATCTTAAATTGAAAATATATTCACAGACCTTTCCATTTCATGGCAAACAGGTTTCCTACTCTATAACCAACATGTCTTATTTTCCTGCTGATGACATCATTTACTTTTTACAAAAAGAAGTGTCTCAGAACAAGTACATTTTACTGTAACAAATAAATGAAATTTGGTGCCAAAATACAATACAACTGCCTGGGTGGTCATTATTAACATACCAGTGTACAAGAAGTACCAACAGGCTTTAGTGTAGGCATGTATTGGTTTCTATTTTAGTAATGAAGCTTAACAAGTACAATATTTTATGAGAAATAGGTTTGTTACATGTATTCAGGGCTTTACTTGTTAATTACTTTGAGTTATACTAATATAAATCTGAAGCCTTGAATTTCTACCCAAGGAATATGAATGTAGGACAAGACACTGCCCTTTAAGAACCAAGGCTCTAGTCAGAATTGAGATAGAAAACCCATTTTTAAAACTCAGAGGCAAGACTTTTCTGGGGGAAATTTGCAGAAACAATCTTATGTTTAGGATTTAATTCTTTGGACTTACAAAAGAGTCAATAGCCAAGTAAAGACTGAGTTCTTGAATTCTTACTACATGTAAATATAACTCTATTTTGTAGAGGGTTACTATTTTGTGTGTGTGTGTGTGAGTGTGTGTGTGTGTGTGTGTATGTGTGTGTGTATGTGATTTTACTTTTCCCCCTCGTTCTGGTCCTCTAATGATATGCACAGAAAGGTTTTTGTTTTTGTTTTGTTCATTTTTTAATGTGTCTCTGTGCCCTTATACACCACCATTTTCTGAGCTAGTGAATGTACCCTTTGGAAATCACTGAGGAAAATAATCTGTTGTTGTTTATTGTGGTTTTAAGCAGAGTAAAAGTACTGTAGTTAGTACTGCTAATATCACCACCTTGTGTACAAATATTTTTTTGCATGCAGTTTCCTAATGTCATTAAGCAGTATTGTAATTTCATTACATAGTAATGTAGCACTTCGATTACAGACATTTAAATAATCTTGTAATTCAGAATCTGAAAAATAACCATAGTTTATTTTTAGTCTTTTATAATTAATTAACTACTTAATGTTCCTCTGTGTTCATATAAGAAACAAAAATGCCCAAAGGCCTTAAGAACTGGGGACTTGTCAAACAACTCTCTGAAATGACACAAGAAATTAAAAGTAAAACATATTAAAATAATTAAATTTCTCAGAGATTCATACTAATACCAAAGGTGTGCACAGCCAGTGTCTAAAGTATCTAATTGCTGAATCTCAAACTAAATTTATCTCTGAGTTCATTGATTAGGGTATTTCTAACTTGCCCAGAAGGCTAAGGTTGAAAATTATTAGTTACTTGAAAGTATTATTTTGATCTCTGTGTAAAGATTTTGTGAATCTTTTGAGATTCTGAATGTCAAATGCCTTTTTGTAAGGGTGGCTCTTGATATATCAGAACTCCACATCAAATCTTATAATTTTCAATAGTTCTTGGAGAGCAATGAAACTAACTGTACCCTGTTACTTTTCCCAAATGAAATACTTGTGGTTCAATGAAGTAGGTAGTGGAGGGCAAGGACCATAATATCCAATAAATATGGAGGAGGGAGGAGGTCTCAAATAAGGAACAAATAAATGTATTCCTTATTACTCTTTCTCTCACAGTAAAAATTTTCCAGGAAAAAAGACAATCTCATGTTTAGATTTTGCTGTTAGGTATGTGAAGTTATCTTTAAAGTTATTAACTCACCACCGCAGCAAAATTGCTGTTATTAGCTGTTGAAGGTAGCATCCAATGATTTTTGAACTTCTAGAGTTTTTCTACTTATAGAAAAAACTGGAGTATATGATTAAAAACTTTAGAAATGATGCCAAGTACCCATGGCACACATCTGTAATCTTAGGTACTGAGGAGGCTGATGACATCTGGAGGATCACAGTTCGCAGCTATACTGTAGCAGTACTAACTACAATATTTTATTTTGCAATTTGGAGGACCATAGTTCTTTTTTTTTCCCAGAGAAGAAAAGTCTGTCAGACTCCATCACCAAAGTCACTGACAAAAAGAGGGAATGGAAGCATGGGTTGTGATAGAGCACTACCTGAGAGTTGAAACAAGCTGAACAAATGCAAGTCCCTAAGTTCAAACTAGATACAAAAAAATCATGTTCTACTTATGCCAGACAGAGAATAGCAATTTAGATTTGCATGTTTGTGTGTTCCTGATTATCAGAGAAACTTGGATATATGCATGCATGCACACGCGCGCGTGTGTGTGTGTGTGTGTGTGTGTGTGTGTGTGTGCGCCAGCCAGTCCTGGGCTTGAGCTCAAGGCTTGAGTGCTGTCCTTGAGCTTCTTTTACTCAAGGCTAGCACGCTACCACTTGACCAACAGCTCTACTGTTGGTGCTTTTTCTTTCTTTCTTTCTTTCTTTTTTGTGGATAGTTTATTGGACTTTCCTGCCTGGTTTGGCTTTGAATCACTTCATGCTGCAATCCTCAAATCTCTGCCTCCTGAGTAGCTGGGATTACAGGCATGAGCCACTGGTGCTTGGCTATACTTGGATACTTTTAAGTAGAAATTCACTCTATAAGCCTAACAGGTCTTGTGATATTACTAATTAGTGATTAGTTTTCTTCTATGTTTGATTGCTTAATAGGTTATTTTATTAGCAGATTAAGAAAATCTTGAGATAATAGGTAGTTTTGACCAAATGCATTTGGAAGTATTTTAATAATGACAATTTATTTCCTTACAAGTAGACTTGAATTTCCATTCTTTTGTTTTCTGGTGGAACTAGGGGTTGAATGGAGTCAGGGCTGCATGCTTTCTAGGTGAGTGCTCTACCATTTGAACCACACTGTGTCCTTTTGGCTTTTAAGTTTGTTTTTCATATCTGGTATCTGATTTTTTTTAATTTAATTTTATTTTATTTGAGAACATACTGTACAGAGGGTTACAATTACATTGGCAGGATAATGCATACATTTCTTACCAAGCATTGCAGCCTCCTCCTTTGTTTACCCTTCACCTCCCTTCCCAGCCTCCCCCCTCCTCCCCACCCAATCATACCCCCCTCCCCCCCCACACCGACATTGTAAAGCTTGCTTTGACATGACATTTTGTAATTCTCCTTGTTGCAACATGGTATCTGATTTTTGCCTGGGCTGGCCTGAAACCTCGATCCTCCTATAGCTGCAATCTGAGTAGCTGAGATTACAAGCACTTTCCACTATCCCTGACACTAAATTACTTTGATGATGAGAACTTCTTATCAAATCTATTAATTATGGAAAGGCTATTAAAAGGAGATGGATTTTCTCTTTTCTCTTTTTTTTCTTTCTTCATTTTCCTTCCTTCCTTCCTTCCTTCCTCCTTCTCCTCCTTCCTTTCCTCCTCTTCTTCCTCCCTCCCTCCTCCTCCTTTCTTTCCTCCTCTTCTTCCTCCCTCCCTCCCTCCTCCTCCTTCCTTTCTCCTCCTCCTCCTCTTCCTCCACTTCCTCTTTCTCCTCTTCTTCCTCCTTCCTTCCTCTTCCTCCTTCCTTCCTTCCTCCTTCTCCTTCCTTTCCTCCTCCTCTTCTTCTTCCCTCCCTCCTCCTCCTTCCTTTCTCCTCCTCCTCTTCCTCCACTTCCTCCTCCTCTTCCTCTTCTTCCTCCTTCCTTGCTCTTCCTCCTTCCTTCCTTCTTTCCTTTCCTTTTGCACCTCCTCCTTCCTCTCCTCCCTCTTCCTCCCCCCCCTCCTCTTCTGTCAGTACTGGGGCTTGAATTCAGGGTCTCATGCTATTGCTTGGCTTTTCCTGCTCAAGGCTAGTGCTCTACCACTTGAGCCACAGCTCAACTGACTTTTTTTTTTTGCTTGTTAATTGGAGATAAAAATCTCATAGCCGTGGGGCTGGGAAGGTGGCTCAGTGGTAGAGCACTTGCCTTGCATGCTTGAGGCCCTGGGTTCAATTCCTCAGCACCACATAAGCAAAAGGATAAAAGCCGGAAGTGGCACTGTGGCTCAAGTGGTAGAGTGCTAGCCTTGAGCTGAAGAGCTGAGGGACAGCGCCCAGGCCCAGAGTTCAGGTCCCACGACTGGACCCCCCTCCCCAAAAAAATCTCATAGCCTTTTCTTTCCAGGCTGAATTTGAATGGAAATCCTCAGATCTCAGCCTCCTGTGCTATGATTACTTTGTAAGTAACCAGTGTTCAGCTGAAATAGATTTTGTTGTGATTGCTTTTCATGATTTATTTTGCTTCTAAAATAATATCAAAGAATCCATTGTAGCTACCAGAGTAGAAAAATGATTTCTTTTCTCTGAACAGGAACCTTATTAAGGGTGCTGGGTAGGATACCACTATTACTGCTGACTAAGTGAAGACTCTGATGCATGAGGGCAGGGGAGCCCACAGGGAAGCCCAGTCATGACCATGAAGTAGGAATAAGAGAGTGGGGCATTGTGATCCACCACCTTCACATAGTTTATGCCTGTGAGACTAACACAGCACCTTAATGATGCTTAGAAATGAAGGCTGTTTTGCTAGAAGCTTGAGCCATTTTTAGTGGAAACCTATTCATGTAGTCTTCTCTGCTGGACCATTAGCCTGGTCTGTGCTGTCAAAGTCAGGAGTCGAAATTCACCACTTTTACAGTTTGTGTGTAGCAGTAGCAGGACGTGAACTGAGGGTCCCCAGGATCTCTTTTTAGCTTTTTCACTCAAAGTTTGTGTGTTGCCACTTGAGCCACGCCTCCACTTCTGTCTTTCAGCTTGTTAATTGATAGTCACTCAGATCTGTCTGCCCAGAGTGGCTTTGAACTGTGATGCTCTATCTCAGCCTTGAGTGGCTGTCATTACAGGTGGGAGCCATTGCCACCAAGCCTCAATAATTAATCTTTATGTTTTTAACTTAGAATCAAGTACAGAGTCATCCTGAAAGATTGCTTCATTGGACTTTGACAAAAAGTGAATGGAACATGCTTACATGCATGGCGTGTAGACCTGGTGATATGCCTAAAGAGTTATGAGGCATAAAAATGAAATCTTTTGAAGTGTACCAAAAGTAATAAAAATCAATAGGCACTTTCATATGGTTGTTATGGCTTCTATGCGCACACACACACACGTGTATATGTATATATATATAGTTGACTATATGTATATATAGCATATATGTGTATGTGTATATATATATTTATATAGTGTGTGTGTGTGTGTGTGTGTGTGTGTGTGTGTGTGTGTGTGTGTGTGTGTGTGTGTATGTGTGTAGTCGGTCATGGGGCTTGAACTCAGTGCCTGGGCACTGTCCCTGTTTTCTCAAGGCTACCACTCTACTGCATTGAGCCACAACTTCACTTCCGGTTTTCTGGTGGTTAATTGGAGATTAAGAGTCTTATGAATTTTCCTGCCTGGGCTGGCTTTGAACCATGATCCTGAGATCATAGCCTCCTGAGTAGCTCTATTTATTTTATGGTGAACAGTTGTTTCAAGTGTCTGATGTTTAAGCCAAACATTTATGCTGCCTATAGGGGGAAATAAACTTGGAAAAATTTCAGAATGTCTGGATAACATTTGCATTCATGTTGTATCTACTTTGTCATGTAATGTGACCATATTGAGCAAAATTGTAATGAAAATGAAAGTGGAGGTTTGTCAAGTGTTAACCCTCTTATAGATCTAAAACACCCATGTATACATACATACATACATACATTAATATATATATATATATATATATATAAAACCTTCATTAAAAATGCTAGGACAGAAATGAAAGATAATAGTGACATGTTTTAATGAGAATGATGAGACTATAAAGACAAATTAAAATAATATTCTTTTTTTTTTTGGTCAGTCATGTGGCTTAAACTCTGGGCCTGAGTGCTGTCCCTCAGCTCTTCTGCTCAAGGCTCGCACTCTACCACTTGAACTACAGTGCCACTTCCGGTTTTCTGGTGGTTTATTGGAGATAAGAGTTTCATGGACTTTCCTGTCTGGGCTGGCTTTGAACCATGATCCTCAGTTTTTAACACCCCATTTTCGATTTCTTAATTGACATAGGAGAATAAACAAACACTACTTTTGATAACAATTGCTTAGCAATTCTTACTTTTCCCCAAAGACTTAGAGACAAAAAGATTTCTGTCAGACAAAACCTAGATAAATGTTCACCTTAGTGACTATTAGAACTCATTTTTGTGCCTGAGACATTGGGAAAATGCCACTTGAATAAAGATGAAGGCTACCAAATCCCTTACTACTTACTTACAAGAAAGAAGTAAGTGGTGCTGTCCTCTAACCTGAGTCCTCAAATTCAAAATAGTATCTGTCAAGTTCCTTAGTTGAGCAACTTTGTGAACTATGAGAGGCTGTCTAATTTCTTTCCATGCATCCAGCGAAGAGATGCAGGAGAAAATTTATTCTCTGTTGGGTCTTGTGTAAAATTTCTTTCTTATCATGGGATCAAGTCCTATCTTTCTGCAGTTTGAATTCCCCTCTTTTTCTCAGACTGGTAAGGCTGGGAAAGGATGTTTGTTCTGTTAATTAACTTTATTACCCTGATAACTCCCTGCAGCCTTTGACGAAAACAATTGCCATTACTTTCCCCCCCAACTGGCAAAAAAAAAAAAGGAAAGAAAAAAAAAAGACTATTAATTATAAACGAGGCTCAGGTCCCTGCCATGTTATCCTGCCACGTTCCCAGGCCCTCGAGCAGGATAGCATTACATTGTCAGTAGTAATTTAGCTCTCATCTGTCTCTGCTAATTATTGTCACATTCATCAAATTCATCAACAAAAGTGCTCTCAGAAGGATTGCATATTTGCAGTTAATACAGCATAAACTGGTATTACCCAGCACCACATTTGTGATGAGGAGAGGGACACAACTTATTCATCCCTAATTAGAGCAAGCTGGGTAATTAATTATGCATTCCGCCTTATTACTTCTGAGTTCCCAGATATTGTTTGTCTAAAAAGGGGAGGGGGGGCAGAAAGCAGGAGAGGGAAGCTTGAAAATGCAAAAAAAAAAAAAAAAAGAAAAAAGAAAAAAGAAAAAAAAAAGAAGGGTGATGTGTTTTGTCACATGTGCTATGCTATAATTCCCACCTGACAAACTAGCTGAATCAGTGGAAAATTGCGAGTTGTCAGCAGCAGAATAAACTGCTGTAATCGCTGATTAATGATCAGCACCTGTGACAGGTGCTGTACGGGACTGTAAACTTGGTTTGATTAACAGTCACTGGACGAATAAATATTAGTGACAGCCAGCGGAGAGCAAGTTTGCTTGTTTTCTTCCCTTTAACAAATCGCACGCATTAAAGTTATTGATATTTCTGTCTGAGACACTCTATTTTTTTCCCCTGTAGTTATCCTGGCAACATTGGCAGGGAGTTTTCATGGATTGTGTTTGTTTCTGTTCCGTTATTTTATTTCAGAACTCAAAATTGTATTTTGACAAGATGACCCGTAGGGGTTTAAATCTACCAGGTGTGGAAGAAAGCACTAAAATAGAACGGGATTCACACTTGGCTTAATTTATGCTCACCTGCTAGTAACATGTGTACACAGATATACAATGTGCACATATAGATACAGATATATAGATATATTCATTATATCCCTTTCTAGGTATGTTCAGTTACTAGGGAGGAATGTTCATGATTAAAAGAAAGCATGCAAACTTTGTGTGATGTTCTCTTTGTTTTGAAATGTTGAAGTGATTATTTCATTTGGATATTTTCCTTGAAAATATTGGCAGGGTGAATTTTTTCATTCCTATCTCGATCCAGCATGGAAGGACCATTTTCACAAGGCAGCTATTCAAAACCGTGGTCAGCTTGATTGCTCCCACTGAATTGACCTGTCACAAACAGCTTGGTTAGGGCTAGGTCTGATGGAGCTGACTGATTATTAACTAGCAGTTGAACTGTGTGTAGGGAAGCAAAAGGAGAGTCTTAAAAAAAATTTTTTTTTTAGTTTGTAGTAAAAGAAAACTTGGCCTTCATTAGAGTAGCTGTGACTTTTTGGCCAAAATTGGGATCCTAAAGACCTGATTTCAAAGCTGTGTGCTATATGCCACTAGATATGAGTGGTTCATTTCTTAATCTGATCTTTGGCTTCTCAACTGTATATAAGGCATTTCCAACTTATAGTGAAAAAAATCAAATAAGTTATCTGTTAGACATATTAACATAGTGCCTAGTTTAGGTAGCATTTAGTAATTCAACTATTTTTTATTGCAATTATTAAGCAGTTGTATAAAAGAGTTGCATTTCTGTAAGTCAGATTATAAGTACACCCCTTCCCCCATTCTCCCCTATTTTTCAACTTCCATCCCTACCCTCAAAACATTATTTAATCATAATTAACACAATGCTCAAATTGCCTCCAGTTTCTATTTCACATAGTAAGCTGTTTTAAATTATCTTTCTCTTCTCCTCAAACTACATAATAAGAACAGAATAGCACTATGCTCACTTAGCTCAGAGTAAAAACCGCATTAAGATGAGCCACAGCTCAAGCAGCAGATTCTCAAGGCTCTACTCTGAATTACTCAGGTGCTTCGCAGAAGCATGAAGGCTGGTATTGGTGAGGTGGGGCTGAGGCTTTCTCCATAATAAGAACTTCAGAGAGTTCTGAGTGATGGCAGAGATATGATCTAATTCATTCAGATGGTTAATAACTGAGCAACAGTCACAACAACAAATATATTTACAGAAAAACAAATTTTTCTTAGTGACTTATTATCTATTCCTTGTGAAATATATAATGTAACTTTAAAATATCATTTAAAATTGTCTTTAAGTAGTTGTACAAAGGGGTATCAACATGTGTTTATGAGTACAATATTATTGATCACTGTCAATCCTTCCATCATTCTCTCCTAGGGCTCCCAACCCCACCCCTTCCCTTCATGTTGCTGGGTTTCATTTTCATACATGTATATTATGATATTGTGACTGCACTCATCCACCATCCTTCTCTCCATTTATCCACCCCCATCCCATGATTTTGTTAAACTTTAAGTTAGTTGTTCAAATGAGTTACACCATTGGAATCCTCTATATCATGTATCTTAAAAGAATAAAGTAGTGAAAGTGCAAGGTACAGGGTGGTAAGGCAATATTTGGAGTAGCACCAGGAAGCAATAAAACTGACTTATTTTCAGGATGTTAGTGAGTATATACCTGTTCATAAAGGACTACATTTTAAAGCCAATATATTTAAATAAAAAACAAACAAAGGAGGCTTAGGTGCTTCCGTTGTCTTCATACTAATCTTAAGAACACACTGGATGTAGCTTTTTTTGTTGTTTTGTTTTGTTTTTGTATTTTTTGTCAGTCGGGGAGCTTGAATTCTGGGCCTGGGCACTGTCCCTCAGCGCTTCAGCTCAAGGCTAGTGCTCTACCACTTGAGCCACACTGCCACTTCTGGCTTTTTTCTGTTTATGTGGTGCTGAGGAATGGAACCCAGGGCCTCATGCATGCAAGGCAAGTGCTCTACCACTGAGCCACCTTCCCAGCCCTGGACATAGTTTTCATGAAGAATCACAATCATTTTTTAAAATTGTTCTTTCAGCAGTACTTCTAATTTACTTAAACATTTAAAACAATCTTAAAAAGTTTCCAGAGAAAATAAACACTACTTAATAATGTATATCATCTTTGGGTAGTAATTGACCTTGTTCACTAATCTATATCACCTATGTTTGGAAGAACTTTGTGGTTTTTTTTGCTTTTTATTTTTTGAAGATACAGGAGCTATTACCAGATGTTCCAATTCTGTTAGTCTTAGGAAGGCCTTGTTAAAAAATGTAGCTGGGTGTTGGTGGTTCACATCTGTAATTCTAACTACTCATGAGTCTGAGATCTGAGGATCATGGTTTGAAGGCAGTCTGAGCAGGAACATCCATGGAACTCTTACCTCCAATTAACCACCCAAAAGCCAGAAATGGACTTGTGGCTTCAGCCATAGAGCGCAAGCCTTGATCAAAAAAGCTCAGGGGCAGAGCCCAGGCCCTGGTTTCAAGCTTTAGGCCTGGCATGAACAAAAAAAAAAGTTGTTTTTGTTTCTGAGATATCAATATCTATCTCCAAACTTTAAAACTACACATTAGCATATAAAACTAGAAAATTACAATGAAAAAATTGAAATTTCCTCAGATTATTGAACTATTCCTATAAAATGGATGTCTAGAAACTTTTAAGTACCTCACTCGTGGGAGTTTTAGTTATCTGAAGTTGTTATCTAAAATACTACAAATACTTTGGGGGTTAGTTAATTCAGTTAGGGAGAAAAAAAGTCTAATAATTAAGACATTAGGAATGATTTTCTAATGCTATGCTGGTGCAGTCTCTCATCCCAGTACTTGAGAGACAGAGGCCAGAAAATTAAGAGTTTGAAGTTAGTGAGTTCCAGGCTGCTGCGGGCTACACACTAATTCTATGTTTGCAAAAACAACAAATAAACAAGAAAACAACCACAACAAAAAGAATGATACTCTAAATTCAACTCACTTTATATCACTGGTTAGATTTTCAGGTTCAATTGCTTTTTTTTTTTTTTTTTTTTTTTTTATTGCACTGGGTTGAGATAATGCATAATCCCAGGGTTGGAGGTTAGACTATTTCTGTTTTTTTTTTTTTGGTCCGTTGTGGAGGCTGAACTCTGGGCCTGGGTGTTGTCCCTCAGCTTTTCAGCTCAAGGCTAGCACCCTACCACTAGAGCCACAGCACCACTTCTGGCTTTCTTCTGCTTATGTGGTGCTGAGGAATCGAACCCAGGGCCTCATGCATGCAAGGCAAGCACTCTACCACTGAGCCACCTTCATAAGTAAAGTGGTCAGTGGCAGAGCTGATTGATGATTGTGGCTGACTTCTAGGTGGCTACTGCTTCAATACTCCAGACTATCTCTGCCATTTGGTACTCACAAATGTGGATTAAAAATCAGGTAATAGTTACTCCCTAACTGCTCTTCTGTGCTATGCTACATAGTCTTTGATAGTTTACAATGTCTATGAGTGCATGGTTATAGTGGGGTTCATTTTCTATTACTTCTGACCTGCTCCTCATGCTTGGAAAACATGTGAAATAAAGTGAAAATTTCTGTGTGACTAGAACACTGCTATTTCAAATTATGTTCTAGTTCCATTCAGGAATCTGTTCACTCTATCAACTTCTCCATTTGTCTTCTAGGATTCTTATATTGCTAATGCCTTTTTTTTTTTTTTTTTTTTGGGTCCAGTCGTGGGGCCTGAACTCTGGGCCTGGGCGCTGTCCCTCAGCTCTTCAGCTCAAGGCTAGTGCTCTACCACTTGAGCCACAGCGCCACTTCCAGCTTTTTTCTTTTTGCTTATGTGGTGCTGAGGAATCAAACCCAGGGCCTCGAGCATACAAGGCAAGCGCTCTACCACTGAGCCAACTTCCCAGCCCCAAGCTTAAGTTTTTAAGTATAAAAACTTTGAATTACACTTCACAAAGTTTGCTCAAAGCAAGCAAACAAGTAAGCAAACAAATACAAAAGATCAATCTCTGGAATAGATAGACTGAAAATCTCCTATGGCATATGGGATTTTTGAAGTGAGGATTAGGAGTGCCTGGCATCATAGAATGACCTGACCTTAATTGTTATTTTCATGATCTTGAAAAAGATGGGCCAACTATAACCACTAGAATAATCTGGACTACTATCCATTTCTGTTAGGCTTTGTAAGTTAAGAAGATTTTTACATTTTAAGTGGCTGAATGAATGCGCATCTATATGTACCTATATAAATATGTGCATATATACATATATGAATTTAATAACACTGCTGATTGAGGGCTGCAGTATAAACTCAAGTACAAAATTCAAGCCCTCATTAAAATATGTACAATACCATTAAAACTGTGAAAAAAACATAGTTGCATAGGTGAATATCATGAGAACTTGGAAAAGTTAAAGTATTTACAAATGTATATATACATATGCATTTATATATTATATACATATCTACTGTATACATATACATAAAAATGTATATCTCCCTCTCTTTCTGTCTGTATATGTAGTGATATATGAAGAGTAGATAAAATTAAAGTTTCAGCGTCTATAACATAAAACTATGTTATACTTACTTGCTTCCATATTGTCTATGACTGCTTTTCCTTCTAAAATGGCAGAGTTAAGTAGTTGTAGCAAAGATTATATATCTCCTAAAGCTACCAGCATGGCTATGTTTATTGCAGAATTATTTACCATAGCTAAGATATGGAACCAACCCAGATGCCCCTCAGTAGATGAAGGGATCAAGAAAATGTGGTATATATACACAATGGAATTCTGTGCCTCCATCAGAAAGAATGACATTGTCCCATTTGTTAGGAAATGGAAAGACTTGGAAAAAATTATATTAAGCAAAGTACGCCAGGCCCAAAGAAATATAGGTCCCATGGTTTCCCTTATTTGCAATAACTAGTATATGTCTAAGTCAAGCAGAAACGATCAGATAAGTTGATGTTAGGTGAAATGAACCCCAAGATAAGTATTCAAATGTTTTTTGGTTTTTTCCTTTCATGCAATTGTTTCTATCATATTTATAAGATGATTTCTATGTTGCTCTCTATGTCCCTCCCCCACAGTATAACCCATACTTTCACTGTATTTGATGTTGGTATAATTTGGGGAGGGGAAGGGAAAAAAACAAATCGTTTAACTAGGGATACAGGTGGACCCATTGCAACAATGAGATGTACAAGTCCTTATGTAGAAAAACCAACTTAACAACTTGGGGGGGGGAGGAGGATTGAGTGGGGGGAGGGGAGGAGTATGGGAAGGGATGGGAAGGGGAAACAATGAGGAGGCAACAATGCTTGATAAGAAATGTACTAATTATCTTGCCCATGTAATTGTAACCCCTCTGTACGGTATTCTCACAATTAAAAAAAAAGATTATATATATCATGAAACTTTTTTAAAAAAGATATGGCTGTCTCTACTGAAGAGTTGTTGTTTAAAGCTAGTAACACCTGGGACAGACAGGCACATCATCCACAACTTGTAAAAATGTATGTTCAAATTCAGTTCTGTCTACCAGGAGCTGAACTGAGTTCACTCTGAGGAAGCAGAGAACTACATCATGTCTCTCACCTTAAGGGCCCACAAAGCTGAATGATAGCTGCATGATCAATAGAAGACCTTCCAGCAGGAATGGAATCATATTAGCCAAGTTTACAAGACTAATGTAGAAAATTCGAACTTAGTTCATTAATTGGACAATGAGAAATATGATAGGGCTCATTTAGGATATTTTGTTTCATATACACTATCCCTGAGATGCTACCTTTGAGCATGTGATTTTTCAAGTTGAAAAGGACACAAGAAGAGATCAATGACTAAACTGTTGAATTGTTCAACTAATAGAGATTTGTTAGCTTCCTCTCATTAGCACTTGAAAAGTGTATCCAGGTGACTGTAGTGCACAATAATTTACTCCATAGTTTTTGACAAAGCTAGAAGAGAGGAATTGGAAGTTTCTAACAAAAATAAACAACTACCATTTAAAGAGAGAGAAATGTTAATTACCCTGGTTAATTACACATACTGACTTATCACACTATATCCCAGAAGTAAGTATAATATTACATCAATTAAAAATGAATAAGTGCAAACATGTAGAAAATAAAGAAGATTAGATAAAGGATGATTTATTTTAATCAGCTGTGATAGTCAAGCAAACAGAAATGACTATCATGAAGGAAAAAAGTGGACATATTTACAGATCTCTAGAAAGAGGAGACATAGAGAAACATCATGGCTGGCAGGAGACAGAGCAAGGGAGAAATGGCAAGAGCCTTTGTTGTGGTTTTCCCCGTGAGTAATGGGAGAAGGAAGTAGACAGGTTCAGAACTGTTTAGTTTGAAGCTAGGGAGTTGTGGGACTTCGGATCAGCATCTAGCTGTGTGTATCTGGTGCTGGTGGTTATGGCAGGTGAATGACAGCCTGAAACATGAAAATGAGATGGGAGAGCATATATGGAGGTTATATTCAGGATTGACCTGCATGTATGTTTAAGTTACTTTTATAGATGAGTTCTTTGGTATCTCTAGAAATTAGTTTTGAGAGAATAAAAGTCTCTCTAGTGTCAGCAAGACCCTAGATGTCAAAACATCAGTGAATACAGAAAATAAAAAGGGAGTTCCATTCTTGGGTTTGGGCACCCTCTCTTAGGATGGTATTAAGATAGATACTGCCTCATCCTCCTTGATTACCTTTTTTCAGTTTTCATAGTTGACTAAAGTCCTTTCAAATTGATTGTTCCTCCAGAACAATGAATTTTTTCATTATTGATTGAGTTGCTGATTGAGTGTGCTAGTAGTGGGCTTTGATCTCAGGGCCTGAGTCCTGACCTTGAGCTTTTTTGCTTAAGGCTCAATCTCCACTACTTGAACTATACCTCCACTTTCTTTCTTTCTCTTTCTTTCTTTCTTTCTTTCTTTCTTTCTTTCTTTCTTTCTTTCTTTCTTTCTTTCTTGCTTGCTTGCTTGCTTGCTTGCTTGCTTGCTTGCTTGCTTGCTTGCTTTCTTGCTTTCTTTCTTGCTTGCTTGCTTGCTTGCTTGCTTGCTTTCTTGCTTTCTTTTCTTTTTGCCTTTAATTGGAGAGAAGAAACTCATAGACTTTCCTGCATGAGATTGACTTCAAACCATGATCTTCAGGTTTTGGCTACATTATTAGCTAGGATTCTAGTCATGAGCCACTACTAACTGGCTTGCCAATATTTTTATTTTTGAGATTGAGTTCAGTGTGTTGCTCAGGTTAGTCTTAAACTCATGGGCTCAGGTGATGCTCCTGTCTCAACCTCCTTTGTAGCTGGGACAATGGATGCATGCCATTATGTTTGGCTAGCTCTATTAGCTCTTTTAGGTTATAGAAAAGTTTGTGCAGTATGGAGATTCTTTGACATCTTTTAATGGCCTTTTCCATCATGTGTTGATTACCTAATTAGCTTAGAGAGCAATCTTGTTTTGTTCAATTTTCTATACAGATAATACCATATTTAGTATACATAATTTCAAACTAATATGACTATTTGAACAAATGAAACACCCTACATTAGATCACAGAGTCCTCATTCTTTTTCAGAAAGTAACCAGTTGCTGCTGCTGATATTAAAATGGTAGATCTTAGCCAGGTACTGATGGCTCGCACCTATAATCCTAGCTACTCAGGAAGCGGAGATCTGAGGACTGCAGTTTAAAGCCAGCCTGGGTAGGAAAGTCTGTGAGACTCTTATCTCGAATAAACCATTCAGAAAACTGGAAGTGGTACTGTGGCTCAAGTGGTAGAGTGCTAACCTTGAGCTGAGGAGCTGTGGGACAGCGCCCAGACCTTGCATTCAAGCCCCATGATTGACAAAACAAAAACAAAAACAAAACCAAAAAAAAAATAGATCTTGATGGGAGATACTTTTGATGACCCTATAGTTAACAGAGGCTGACTTTTTGACTGTGTGGTTGTATAAGATGTCCTAGACACCTTCTTTCTCCATATAGATTTTCACAGGGTGCAGGAAAAGAGAGAAGCTTTGGCAGATGCCCTTTGCCCAGTCAATGGCCCCATCAGCAGGCTCATATTGTATGCCAAAGACAATTTCATGCAATAATAGAAACTTCCTTCTGCTGTTTATTTACAATGGCACAGTGAGTCTACTCTTTGCTCACTGTTAATTATTATTGCATGAAATTATTTCATTAGATTTTGTCACTTAACAGATTTTTTTGAGCATCTCATTTTTTTAAATTTAATTTAATTTTATTTGAGAACTGAGCATCTCATTTTATATTTTCCATAACTCCAAACTGACAAAAGAGTGTTCTCAAATGAGAATTTGTCCTGTGTTCTATTACTGTGTGACCTTGATCAAATCTGTTTCCTGATCAATAAAATACTGAAGAGGGGTTTTGAATTGTACCTCCAAACTCTCTATAGTCCCTTCCACTTTTGAAACATTGAACTCAATTGAAATACTTCTGTAAGACTCACATGAGGTACATTTCTTCATTTTCGTATCTTGCATATACCATATGGCACTTTAGACCTCCATATTTGGTCCCTCCCTCCCTCCCTCCCTCTCTCTCTCTCTCTCTCTCTCTTTCTCTCTCTCTCTCTCTCTCTCTCTCTCTCTCTCTCTTTCTTTCTTTCTTTCTTTCTTTCTTTCTTTCTCTCTTTCTTTCATCAGTTTGAATTAAGGACCTATAATTTGCTCAGCTCATTGTTTGCTTGGCTGGTGCTGTACCACTTGAGCCCTCCAACCTGGCTTTTTGTTGGTTATTTTGAGAATATAGTCTGATAAATTTTTCTGTTCAGGCTAGCTTTGAGTCAAGATCCTCTGATTTCAGTTTCTGTAGATTGCTTTTTTTTTTTTTTAAGTTGGTCATGGGGTCATGGGGCTTGAACTCTGGGCCTGGGCACTGTCCCTCAGCTCTTCAGCTCAAGGCTAGTGCTCTACCCCTTGGGCCATAGCTCCCCTTCTGGCGTTTTCTGCTTACATGGTGCTGAGGAATTGAATGCAGGGCTTCATGCATGCAAGGCCAGCACTCTATCACTTAGCCACCATCTCCCCTGATTTCAGTTTCATGAGTATCTAGAATTATAGGCATGAGACAATTACATCCACCTGGCATTTATTTATTCCTGCTGTTCTTGTTACAGTTCTGTTCTTAATTTACTTCAAGAAAGAAAGGAAGAAGAAAAGAAAGAAGGAAGGAAGGAAGGAAAGAAAGAAGGAAGGAAGGAAGGAAAGAAAGAAGGAACGAAAGAAAGAAGGAAGGAAAGAAAGAATGAAAGAAAGGAAGAAAGAAAAGAAAAGAAAGAAGCAAGGAAAGAAAGAATGAAAGAATGAAAGAAAGAAAGAAAGAAAGAAAGAAAGAAAGAAAGAAAGAAAGAAAGAAAGAAAGGGAGGAAGGCAAAAAAGGAATGAAAGAAGAGAAAATACCAAACTCTTTTAGTCAGTTATCTTATTCAGTTTTGTACTCCCCAGCATTTTGAATAAAGGCATCATCTAATAAATACGGATTGAACATTGAATTAGTGTGAGTATTTTCAAACAAATCACTTTGGAAAAGAAGAACCCTTAAAGTTTTATAGGCTATAACTTTCCCAGTCAGGTAGGACTTTGACAAGTTAGTTGAAATTTCTAGTATCAATGTGGTAAGTTCATAATAACAGTTTAATAAATTCATAAATAATATATACTGTAACTATATTTTATATACTTATAATTTTATTTCTCTGAAAATCTTGACTTTAAATCTTAATATTTTATTGTTATTTCTAATGATTAAAGTGACTTTTGGTAGTTTTGAAATTAGGCATTATGTAAAGTATTGAGAAAACTTTTCATTGAGATTAGAATTTTGGTCTTCTTTGTGGCTGTGGAAAGAAAAATGCTCTTATCTAGAATAATATCAGTAACCTCCCTACATATGCTTCTTTGGATTAAAAAAATACCTTTAGCAAGAGCATTTCTTCCTTTAACACATTTCCATTTATGTACAATGGTTTTGATCAAAGAACTAAAAGTAACAGTTGGTGGAAATGGGAGAGCCAAATACAGAACTGTTGCCAACAGATGCAAAAATGCCATGGAAATCTTTGGCCCAGAAATAATAGCTTACCAAAATACACATACACAGTTGTTGGACTCTCGAACAGATACACAGCCGTCTGTATTGAAAACAGTGCTGTTGGCCAAGAGTCCCGGAGACAGGCCAACCTCCTATCCAGATGCTGCTGCGAGGGAGGAACCATTTGGCATCCTGTTTCTGGCTGCCAACCTTCTCGCCTACTTTGGATGATTTTTTTTTAAACAGGGGCTGCTCAAGAAAATTAAGACTCAAAAGAGTTTGTATTTAATATGCTACAATGGCACAAAACACAAAGCCAGAGGAACCCTTATGTTATTTAAGCACTTTTATTTTTTTGTTTGTTTAATGTCTAAGACTACAGATATATGCAATTGTTTTGGAAAACAAGTGCTATCTTTCAATTTCTACAAGAACCCAACTCTCCTTAACCCAGTAATGTTTGGGAGTTTGTAATAAATAAGCAATTGGAAACATATATGCCAAAAAGAAAAAGAGAATAGATAAGAAGACTAAGAAACAAAATATACTGATCTTTCAGGAAGGGCAAAAGATATTGTTCATGCCTTTTCAGCTCAAGCAAAAGAGCATGCTGAAAAATTTGGACAAATGAGTGCAATAAAAGCACTTCCCCCCCAGGTCCAATTAATATACATTTATAATTGTTTGAATGCAGCATTAACTTCCTAGGGGGAAATGTTAATGTGAACACTGTCCTTTCACATTATAATATCATCAAGTTCAACTTTGGCTTATGAGAAGCTGTACCTATCAATAGCTCCACTTCTTTCTTCTCAATCTTGCCTGCCAAGAGAGGCTTCTTTCCTGCCTACTGGTCCCTTTCCACATCAGCTAGGCTGAGCAGCTAGCCAGAGCCTGCTGAAAGAGCTGGCCTCATTTCTATAGCTACTTAGCAAGAGCAAAGTTTTGGAATTTATCTGATCAAAGGGAGAATTATCAGAGTATGGCATCGTTTTTGATGAGTTTGATGAATACAGAAAGATGCTATAGTTGGAATCACTTTAATTTGCACAACAAAGAGTAATCTTCAATTTAAATTTCTGTAATGTCAAACAAAACATGGAATTGTTATAGCATGCAAGAGAAAAGAAGAAGCAAAGAGGTCAGGCTCATGTTGGCTTTCCTTATTTCTCCTAGATAATTTTCTTTAATTGTAACATTTGAACTACAGGAAAGTGTTCTTTGTGTATACTTCATAACACTTCTCCAATTTCACATGAAAATATCATGAGCCCTTGAGGCTGATTTGTTAGAGATTTAATCATGAAGTAAGTGATCTTCATGCAACAAGTAATGTTTCCCTTGAATACCTGCAGTGAGGCGTCCATATTAAGCTGGAGGTAACATTAATTGTGCTCAGATATCTAAGAGTCATTGACCGTAATAAATCATTCTCAGAAAGACATGAACAAATGAATTGAATGCTCATCACAACACTCAGGAAAGACAAACCTTTTTACAGTGAAGAACAATATATCAGGCAGCCTACTTATGTAACTGAACTGAATAAAGATTTCTTGATGAGCCATACAACTCTATCTAGGTATAAATCATGTAATGAATACATAAAAGAGACAGCTCATCATATTCCTATGATAGTATGTGACCCAAGGTGCACTGTCGGAAGTATAATACCTCATTCCTTTTTAGATAAAAATATTTATTTGGTCATTCATTTATCAACTACATTTTCAAATTATACATTAACATTGATAAAATCTACTTTGTCATTGTATAAATGTGATAAAATTGTGGTTTATTATAGTGAAGTGATATTTCCATAATTACAATTCTTCAGTAGCATGGACAGTACTTTGTAATATAGAAAAGCGCCGTAGAAAAGTAACATGTGGACAATGGTAATATTAATGATCTAATGTCTTCTTAGAAATTTTCTAATCATCAATCTGAATTGTCTGTTGGACTTTGTTGAGGAGGAAGAAGAGTTTCATTTAGGCTTACATTTTAGAAGAAAATAAACTTATATATTTCTTCCATCATTCCTCATTTTCTATTTTTATTTATTTATTTTTTGTGAGAGTTCTGGGGCTTGAACTCAGAGCCTGGGGATGTTCCTTAGCTTTTTCAGGCAAGGCTGACACTCTACCACTTAAGCCACAATTCCACTTCTGGCTTTTTGCTGGTTAATTGGAGAAAAGAATCTTATAGACTTTCCTGCCTAAGCTAGTTTTGCACTGTGATCATCAGATCTCAGTTTCCTAAATAGCTCAGATTATAAGCATGAGTAACTGGTGTCTAACTTCATCTTAAAAGAGAATATGACTTACCTTTCTTAGAGAAAGTTAATTCTAAGAACATCTTTGATACATGAGCTGACAAAAGAGACAGAATGAATGAAAGATAAAGTATTTCTTCTGAAGTAAGAGGACCAGCATGAGTTTGAACCCCTTTTCACTTGGCCCTTTCTTTGTCTGTCTGTGAGCATAAGTTTTCCCTTGATCTCTCTGGCCCATCTCTGTTTCTGCAAACATCTAGAATGTCAGTGAGTCCCAGCAATAGCCACAACTGTCTTGTCTTTCCTAACTAAACTGCCAATTGCCAAGATTGTAAATAATCTCTGTTCTTTTTTTCACAAAAATGTGTTACCTGGAAGTCTTAAAATACATTATGTGTTTTGTGACACTTTATAAGCCATCAGCAATTATTTGTGCATACATTTGTATGCTTTTATTTGATTACTTATGATAGCATTTCCAAATTTATTCCTTAAGCACTAATATTAGGACATGTTAACCACAATTTTTGCTCAATATATGAGCACTTAGAATGAGCTTTATATGAACTTCTTTTCCATCCAGTGCTCATACTCTTTAATGTTTGATTAGTATTGCTGTCATTTTATGGATAAGGGAAGCAAACATTGGAGATAAAGTAACGTGATTAAGTAGCATTGAGATTATAGGTCTCACTGTCAAATTTAAGACTTCTAACTTCTAGCCTAGTTATTTTTTCAGGATTCCACTAGTACTAGAAAAATAATTGATTTCCAGGAATGTCCTTCAATCAGATAATATTCAAGCCATGCTGAATAATCCCAACACCTGTGGTTCAGAAATAACTGCTGATTAGACCAAAGAGCCTGATGCTAATGATGGGAAACAGCATACAACTGCTCAACGAGAGTGTCTACTGGCAAGTGCTCATTCTGACATACTCTATTGTTGGAGCACTGGACAAGAGATTTAACTTTATCAAATTAATTAATCACTAAAGGAAAATAACATTATCTTTAGAAAATTATATCTATCAAGACAGACAAATGAGTAACATATTTTTAAGTTTTCAGAAAAGGGTTGAAATAAAACTTCTTATTAACATTCAGCTAATGAGAAATGTTAATTAATTAGAGGGTCTTGGTTCTTTAAACAGTTCCATTAATCAGTGTTTGACTTTTCCCCAAGACTTTTCTGATTTACAGCTCTTATGGTTTGAATGCTGGTATCTTCTCCAAAATTCACATGTTGAAACTTGGTTGTTAACAAGACAGTGGTACAATATGGGGCCTTGACATAGGGATTGAATCACAAGAACAGAACCTTTGTGAATAGAATTATCCACCTTATAAATGAGGCCTGAGGGAGCTGTTTACCATCTTTAGTTTTCTGGCTCCTTTTCCTTCTACCATGAGCAGTTATGTTCCTCCTCTCTGGAAGAGGCAGGGACAGGTGTCATCTTTAAACATAGACCAGGCCTTCCTCAGTCTAGGAACTCTTCAGCCTCCAGAACTGTGAGAAATGAATTCCTGTTATTCATTTTTAATTACCCAGACTAATGTATAATGTTAGAATGGCATAAATGGACTACTGTGAGACAATATCCTTTAAAGATTTATCCCTTGTTGTCACTGTATTTGATTTGATACCCTGCTTATTTTATATACATTTATTTGAATTAGGGAAGGGGAGGGGAACAACAAAGTGGAGAGACAAAGGACAAAGGGAAAACCTATCCAACAGTGATACTCATAAGACAGTATGTTGGAAATGAACTTTACAACTTGGGGGATTGGGGAGAGGGAAAGTGGGAGAAAAAGGGAGGGGTAACAATGTTCAATGAGAAATGTACTCACTACCTTACATATGTACTGTAGCCCCTCTGCACATCACCTTGACAATAAAATTAAATTAAAAAATAAAAGCAATAGCTATTATACATTAAAAAAAGGTTTTTTAGGGCTGGGAAGATAGCTCAGTGGTAGAGTGTTTGCCTTGCATGCATGAAGCCCTGGGTTCGATTCCTCAGCACCACACAAACAGAAAAAGTTGGAAGTGGCACTGTGGCTCAAGTGGTAGAGAACTAACCTTGAGCTGAAGAGCTGAGGGACAGTGCCTAGGCCCAGAGTTCAAGTCCCAAAACCAACAACAACAAAAAGAAAAAAACAGAAAAAGGATTTATTTTTAGTCATTAAGAAGGCAGTAATATTTGATAATGTTGTTATTAATTAACTCTTCACAGCTAGGAATCTCCTGGATTATTCCATTAGTTACTTTAGTTAACTTTTCATACTTTTAAAAGCTGACATTATATCTATCTATCTATCTATCTATCTATCTATCTATCTATCTATCTATCTATCTATCTATAAATTGGCCAGAGTTCTCTAAACTTACTTGTTTTTTTTTTTTCATAATGCCCCTAGGTCAAATGAAGTATGTAGTAATTACATTTATTAAGTACCAAGATCCAAAGGAATTAATAAGTACTTGTGTATCAACAACTTAGTATCTTTGAAAAAATAATATCTTACTAAATACTTACACTTAGTGCAATACAATTATGTATTACATAATATATAAATTGGAAGAAAAAATATTTAAATTTTATTCCTCAATAATGAAAATTACTTGACTAAGGGGTGACTATTGGCCACTGTAAATCTTCTCTGTCCTTGGGATCAGATTAGATTCTGCCTTCCTCATTTTCTGATAGTTATACTTTGATTTTAAGTATGATATTTGCATTTTATCAAATCAGAGAAAACTAGTTATGAACCACAGATATACAAAGATATAGAGTCACTGGTAGGAATACATTATAATATTAAAACTATGAATCACAGTTAATAATTCACTGTGAATTATTAGTAAATCTTGGATTTACTAAAAATTATTAAATATCCCATAGCACCACAGAGGTTCCCAGAGTGTCCTGGGGCATCTGTATACACAGTTGGATAGAAGGTAGAATAAAATAGGATTAAAATACTAAAAATAATATTTTATCTCAGTACAAAGTATTTAAGTATTTCAAATGTATTGCCCAAGTGTGAAAGAGAAATAAAGAGGTAGAAAAATCTGTTATTTGAAAATTCCAGCTGCTGTACCTTTTTCCTTCTTCTGAGATGGAAAGTAGCTAGGCACTGGTGGCCTATGCTTGTGGTCTTAGCTACTTAGGAAGCTGAGAGCTGAGGCTTGATTTAAACCAGCCTAAGAAAGAAAGTCTGTGAAACTCTTGTCTCCAAGTAATTAATCAGCAAAAGTCTAGAAGCAGAGCTATGGCTCAAGTGGTAGAGTACCAGCCTTGAGTGCAAAAGATCAGGAACAGAGCCCCAGCCCTAAATTCAAGCCCCAAGGCAGTCACAAAAACAATATTAAAACAAAAATCCCAAAATGAATTAGTAACTTTCTTCATACCATATACAAAATTGACTAAAGTTGATTGACAGCATAAATTTAAGAACATTTTGAAACTCTTATGAGAAAGCACAGAGATCAACTTTCATGACATTGGCTTTACAAGGAATTCTTAGATAAGACAAAAAAAAAAAAAAAAAAAAAACCACATCAGCAACAGAAGAGAAAATCAATTAAATTGGACTTCATTAAACACTTTTGTAACACAAAGGACATTGACCAGAAAGTAAAAAATAACCAGAAAATGAGAAATAAAATTGCCAAATACTTAACAGTTTAATATCCAGAATACAATGGGAAAGGATGGGAAGGGGAAACAAAGGAGGAGGCTACAATGCTTGATAAGAAATGTACTCATTATCTTGCCCATGTAATTGTAACCCCTCTGTACAGTATTTTAACAATAAAAAAATCCAGAATACATAAGAAGTTCAACTGAAGAACAAAAAAATAAAGAGTACAATGAAAAACTGGACAAAGGGCATAGTCATTTTTCAAAGAAGATATGCATACAAATGATCAGTAAGCCCAATATGATTAAGTATTAGGGAAGTACAAGTTAAAGGACACTTCAAAAGTTGAGGGAAGATAAGTTGATGCAGCTGCAGTTTTAATGCCCAATTACCAGTTGGCCCATCAGCTTACCCTTTTTCCTATGTAAATATATAAGAAAATTGAAAAGTAGGACTTAAACAGACAGTTGCATGTGAAAATTCAGAGCAGCATTATTCACAAAGAACCAAAAGATTTACAACTCAAGTACTTTATCAACAGATGAATGGATAAGCAAAGTGTGGATGGATGAGAAATTTAAGAACTATTCCTCAGTAGAAGGTTCTAGACATTTGGAGCTCTGGTGTCAAAGTAAAAGATGGAAGTAACCTCATTTATTATTGTATTACATTAACCTGGTAAGAATTGTCCTAAGAGGAAAAAGCAACTTTTTGAATGGTATGTTTTCAAAGAGAGAAAAACTTGCTGGTTTCTATTATAAATTTTGGATTCAAAAATAAGCTTATTATTGGTTGCCTATGGCTCACACTTGTAATCCTAGCTACTCAGGAGGCTAGGATTTGAGAATTGCAGTTTGAAGCCATCCCAGGCAGGAAAATCTTTGTGATTCTTCAATCATGGAAAAAGCCATAAGTGGTACTATGGCTCAAGTGGTAGAGTACTAGTCTTGAGCTAAAGAGCTCAGGGACAAAGCCCCAGCCCAGATTTCATACCCCAGGATGATCAAAACAAAGAATGAAAAACAAAAAACCCTTATCATTTGTAGTCTCAGGAAAAATACCCATAAATAGAGACAATAGCTATACCATATAGCTCAAAGTAGATTTGGAGTTGTTCTGGTAAAGAAGGATGTTTATTCAATATGACTACTTGCTCTCATAGCCAAGAGCTAATATCAAGAGCTTTCTATACATTAAGAAGTGTCCTAGGTTTTATTTTATTTTTTAAATGTGTTGAGTTATTTAATGATTATTTTTAGCAAGATATTGGTTAAGTATTCAACTAAATTATCTTTTTTTGGTATAGCTTTATATATCTTCTTCCTATCTGCCATTATTTTATTTTATTTGTATTTTTCTATTCTGGTTTTATGCTGGTCCTCATTAATTTTGGTCACTTTCTTATTTCAGGACCTTTTACTATTTACAGATTATTTTTCAACTATGCTAATATACCCTGCCATAGTCCAAATTAGAATGTCCTGTAAATTAGTTACTGGCTGTGTATATGTTTATAAAATGAAAAAAATGGTAAAGGTAAAACAATGCAGAATATTGTTAATTAATTTGTCACCATTAACAACCATATTTAACACTCTGATGACCTTCCTAATTTTGTGTATATACATATACAGATAGCACCTATGTGCATATTATATATGCATATGACTTTGCTAGGATTAAAATAGTGTTAATTTTTCTTTTGTTCTTGCTGTTTGCTAATTTCCCAAATCAACAATATTCTTCCTTAAATTTCAATGTTTTTAATTGTTACTGAGTCTGGAGAAAATCAGCTTAAAAGAGGAAATATTTATTTTGGATTATGATTTTGGAGGATTCAGCACAGGTTCATTTGGCTCCATTACTTTTTTTATTTTAATTTTTTTTATTGTGAAAGTACCGTACAGAGGGGTTACAATTACATGGGCAAGGAAGTGAGTACATTTCTTATCAAGCATTGTTGCCTCCTCCTTTGTTTTCCCTTCCCATCCCTTCTCATCTCTCACCCCCCAACCCCTTCCCCCCCTCCTCCAGCCCTCCCCCCCCAAGGTTGTATAGTTTGTTTTTTGACATAAAGTCTTGTACATCTCATTGTTGCAATGGGTCCACCTGTATCCTTATTTAAATGATTGTTTTTTTTCCTTCCCCTCCACAAACTATACCAACATCAAGTACAATGAAAGCAGGGGTTATACCGTGGGGACATACAAAGCAACAAAGAAATCATTTTATAAATATGTTAGAAACAATTGCAAGAAAGAAAAAAAACATTTGAATACTTATCTTGGGGTTCATTTCACCTAACATCAACTTATCTGATCGTTTCTGCTTGACTTAGACATATACTAGTTATTGCAAATAAGGAAAACCATGGGACCTATGTTTCTTTGGGCCTGGCTTACTTCACTTAATATAATTTTTTCCAAGTCTTTCCATTTCCTAACAAATGGGGCAATGCCATTCTTTCTGATGGAGGCATAGCATTCCCTTGTGTATATATACCACATTTTCTTGATCCATTCATCTACTGAGGGGCATCTGGGTTGGTTCCATATCTTAGCTATGGTAAATAATGCTGCAATAAACATAGTTGTGCTGGTAGTTTTAGTATGGTCTTGTTTGTTATCATTGGGTGCTCCATTACTTTTGGCAGTACACCATGGTGGGAACGTTTGGAAGAGCAAAGCTGTTCACTTCATGGTGGCCAGGAAGCTAGGAGAAAGAAAGAAAAGGGATATGCATCCAACCATCTAAATTTCTTCTATGAGGCACCACCATATAATAACACCCAGGTTGCTGGCCAAGCCTTTAGCACTTTGCCTTTGATGGGAACATTTAAGATCTAAGTCATCTTGCCCATGTAATTGTAACTCCTCTGTACGATATTTTCACACACACACAAAAAAATCCTGCAGAATGCACTTTAGGGGCAATTTGTGTTAATAAACTGCTTCGTAAAATTGCAAAAAATTAAAAATAAATTAATTTAAAAAAAGATGTAAGTCATACTGGAACAATGTCTTCCAAGCAAATGACCCTCATAAACAGGCTGGAGTAGTGATACTTATCTCTGTAAAGTGGATTTCAAATTAAAATTAGGAGATACAAAGAAACCCACTTCATATTAATAAAGGGAACTCTCTATCAGGAAGACTTAGCAGTTCTTAACATCTATGTACCTAATGCTGCCGCTCCCAACTTTATTAAACAAATGGACAAGTGGATCAAGAAAATGTGGTATATACACACAATGGAATTTTACTCATCCATTAGGAAGAATGATACTGTATCATTTGCAAAACAATGGATGGGTCTGAAAAAAACTATGATAAATGAAATAAGTCAGGCCCAAAGAATCAAAGCATGAATGTTTTCTCTAATATGTGGAAGCTAGAACTAGTTTTATTTTATTTTTAAAAATTTCATTGTAAAGGTGATGTATAGAGGGGGTTACAGTTACATAAGTCAGGTAATAAGTACATTTCTTTTTGAACAGTGTCACCCCTTCCCTCATTTTTTCCCATTTTCCCCCCCTGGTCCCTATCCCCTCAAGTTGTATAGTTCATTTCCACCATAGTGTCTAGTGAGTGTCACTGCTGAAATGGTTTACCCTTTGCCCCACTGTTTCTGTGCTTTCTCTTCCCCTCCTCAAATCAGATAAACTTATATACAAGACAAAGCATACAGAAATTTAAAAAGTGACAAAAGGGAATACATCAAAATAAAAAAGAAAGAAAGAAAGAAAAAAGATCCACAAGCAGTACAATAAAAAACTCCATTTCTTGGAGTTCATTTCTATAAGCATCATTTTAGATGATCACATGCACATAGCTATTGAGCCCTTGAGATCCTCTCCTAAGAATATCCTCCTTTATTCTCATTGTATGAGAGTTTGGAGTGCTGTTTAATTAATCATGTCCAAGTGTCATTATTTGTCTTTTATTATATACTGGGTTTACTTGTAGATTTATAGGCACATTCTAATTATTTACAGCTAGTTTTTAAATGTACTAGCAAATATCTCAAAGGTGTATGCAAATGTACACAAATGTGTTAACAAAAATCTGGCATTTTCAGGGGGAGAATTAAAATCATGTAATTCCTTAGGAAGGCTAACTCATTGTTGTACAAAATGATTACCAGGAAAGGGGTACTTGAAAGGAGGAGGCTGTAATCAAAGGGAGGAGGGTAGAAAAGGGGAAGGGGGAAGATACAGTCATAAATTTAGATGCATTGTATTCATAAACTGATTGCTTTCTTTCCTTCTTTCTTTCTTTCTTTCTTTCTTCCTTTTCTTTCTTTCTTTCTTTCTTTCTTTCTTTTCTTTCTTTCTTTCTTTCTTTCTTTCTTTCTTTCTTTCTTTCTTTCTTTCTTTCTTTCTTGCTTGCTTGCTTGCTTGCTTGCTTGCTTGCTTGCTTGCTTGCTTGCTTGCTTGCTTGCTTGCTTGCTTGCTTGCTTTCTTGCTTTCTTTCTTCTCTTTGTTGGTTGTGGGGGCTAAACTCTGGGCCTGGGTGCTGTCCCTCAGCTCTTCATCTCAAGGCTAGCACCCTACCCTTTGCGCCACAGTGCCACTTCCAGCTTTTTTCTGCTTATGTGCTGCTGAAGGAATCAAACCCAGGGCTTCATGCATGCAAGGCAAGCACTCCACCACTGAGCCAACTTCCCAGCCCATAAACTGATTTCTTGAATGGGAACTTCTTTGTACTACTTAAAAAAATAATAATTAAGCCCCGAACCATAATATCTGGCTTCTCATTTATCCATTAAGTTTAATAACGTGTACCTTGCTGGGTTTGTGTGGACATTAAATGAGTTAATATTTGTACAGCATAGTGCCACACTATATCAAACATGACAATATATATTTACTGTGAACTTCATTTTCCTACATTTCCTATATTTCCCAGCTCCTCAAGAAGTTAGGCAATATACCAATGTAATATAAATAAAAGAGAGGTCACTTGTAGACTACAGCTAGAAAGAATCTTTATTCCATCTTCACTGGTAGGCCTGAACAATTCTGAAATGGCAGATATGTGGGATAGAGGGTCGGAATCATCTCACGTTGGAATATCTCAAAGAAAAGCCATCTGACCTACATCAGCTGCTACTTGTATATATTAGATATTTTGCATTAAGCAACTTGTGTTTGAGGTTCACAAATTGTAGATGCTAGAATTATTTACCATGTAGAAATATATTTTCACACATTAAATATGAATAGAAGCTATTGCTGTCATCATCAGTATCATTTTCAGTTAATGGAGATAGCTAGTGTCAGCTTTAAACTTGAATTACAATTAATACTTGTTAAGTAAGATGGAATGGATTAAAGCAATTTCCATTTAACTCTGAAAACTTCTGTCCTTATTGTAGTCTAAGAAAGCAAATCCTTAAGAGCCTGTCTTCATCCTCTTCAATATAGTATTGGAATTCCAAGCCAGAGCAATAAGACAAGAGACAAACATAAAGGGGATCCAAATAGGGAAAAAAGAAAGAAAGATGAAAACTCTCCCTCTTTGCAGATGACATGATCCTGTATTTAAAGAACCCCATAGGCTCCTCTCTGAAGTTACCTGAATCAATCCAAAACTTTGGCAAAATAGGAGGGTATAAAATTAACCCACAAAAACCAGTAGCTTTTCTGTATGCCAACAATGAGAAGAGTGAGAATGAAATCAGAATAGCAACTTGTTTTGCAATAACCTCAAAAAAATTTACAAATTAACCAAAGAGGTAAAGGCACTGTACGTTGAAAACTTTAAAAATCTGAAAAAGTAAATTAAAGCAGATTTAAGGAAGTGGAAAAACCTCCCATGCTCCTGGATTGGGAGGATTAACATCGTGAAAATGGCAACACTGCCCAAAGCTATCTACAAATTCTATGCAATACCTATCAATATCCCAACAACCTTCTTTAATGAAATAGCAGAAGCAATCAAAAATTCATATGGAGTAACAGAAGGCCCTAAATAGAAAAAACAATCCTTACCAGGAAAAACAGTGCTGGAGGAATATCAATACCAAATGTCAAACTCTATTATAAAGTCATAGTTATAAAAAGAGCTTGGTACTGGCACATGAACAGGCCTAAGGACCAATGGAATAGAATTGAAGACCCAGAGATGATCCCAAAGACCTATGGCCACCTAATCTTTGATATGGGAGCCAAAATCATCAGATGGAAGAAAGCCTCTTGAACAAATGGTGCTGGAAGAATTGGTTATACATGTGTAGAAAACTGAAGTTAGATCCTTATATATCACCCTGCACCAGAATCAACTCCAAATGGATCAAAGACCTCAAGGTACCAGCAGATACCCTAAAAGTATTACAGAAAGGGATAGAGGATACACTAGAGCTGCTTGGCATGGGTCAAAACTTCCTAAATAAAGATCCAGAAACATAACAAATCAAAGAAAGGCTGAATAACTGGGATTGCATTAAACTGCAGAGCTTCTGCATGTCAAAGGACATAGCTAGCAAGATAAATAGAAAGCCCACAGATTGGGAGAAGATCTTCACTAGCTATACACAAGGGCCTTATATAAAAAAATATACATAGGGGGCTGGGAATGTGGCTTATCAGTAGTGCTTGCCTACCATGCACCAAAGCCCTGGGTTTAATTCCTCAGTACCACATAAACAGAAAAAGCCGGAAGTGGGCTCTGTGGCTCAAGTGGTAGTGCTAGCCTTGCTCAAAGATGCTCAAGGACAGTGCTCAGGCCTTTAGTTCAAGTTTCAGGACTTGAAGGTATATATACACGTATATTTTTATATTATATTTTTAAGTTTTCAGAAAAGGGTTGAAATAAAACTTCTTATTAATTAACATTCAGCTAATGAGAAATGTTAATTAACTAGTGGATCTTGGTTCTTTAAACAGTTCCATTAATCAGTGTTTGATTTTCCCCAAGACTTTACTGATTTACAGCACTTATGGTTTGAATGCTGGTATCTTCTCCAAAATTCACATGTTGAAACTTGATTGTTAACAAGATAGTGTTAACAAGACACACACACACACACACACACACACACACACACACACTCCTAGAGCTCAAAAATTAAACTCCCCAATAACAAATTCTCAGAGAAACAGCCACCTCATTAATAAGTGAGCATTAAAGAGACTTCTCTGGAGAGGAAATAGCCAATAGACATATGAAGACATATTCAATATCTCTGGCCATGAAAGAAATGCAAATCAAAACTACATTGCAATTCGACCTCAGTTAGATTCTAACCAGTTAAAATGGCCATTATCAAGAAAACAAATAGTAACAGATGCTGGTGGGGCCAAAAGAGAATGCTACTACACTGTTGGTGGGAATGTAAACTGGTTCACCCACTCTGGAAAGCAGAGGAGGTTCCTCAAAAGACTCCACATAGAGCTTCCCTATGAAACAGCAATCTCGTTCCTGGGCATTTACCCAAACGAATACAAATAAGGCCACACTAAAGCTACCAACACAAGTATGTTCATTGCAGCATTATTTACCATATCTAAGATATGGAACCAGCCCAGATGTCCCTCAGTAGATGAATGGATCAAGAAAATGTGGTATATACACAATGGAATTCTATGCTTCCATCAGAAAGAATGACATAGCTCCATTTGTAAGGAAATGGAAAGACTTGCAAAAAAATTCATATTAAGTGAAGTAAGTCAGACCCAAAGAAACACAAGGCTCCATGTTTTCCCTCATTCTTAGTGGAGGATACATATATACATATGTACATAGCTCAATACATATGTACAATGACCATATAACATGATGCTAATTGAAATGAACTCCAGGATATGGAAACAAGAGCTTTTAATTTTTTAATGTAGTATGTGAAGTATTTTTTTCTTTAATTTTTTTCCCCTTTGTGTTATCCCTTGTTGTCACTGTTTTTGATTTTGACATCCTGTGTCTTGTATATATATTTATCTGATTTGGGGGAATCACAGAATGATGACACAAAGGACAAAGGGTGAAACAATACAGTAGTGATTCTCACAAGACACCATATTGGAAATGAACTTTATAACTTGGGGAGAAGAAGGGGAGAGGGGTAGGGGAAGTGGGAGAAAACGAGGGGGGTGGTAACACTGTTGGACAATGTACTCATTATCTTACTCATGTAACTGTAACCCCTTTGTATTTCACTTTTGCAATAATATGAAATAAAATTTAGAAAAGAGCCTGTGCTCACAGATGAAGTACAGTATTTTATATATTATAATAATCAATTTCATTTATTTAAGGTCTCAGTTTGGACATGATTTTGGGTATTCATAGACCATTGAACTTTAGTGCCTGGACATGTGATTCTGTTGAAGTATTCATTCAGATTTTCATTAAGGTAGTGTTAGGTAGAACAATTTATCTTTTCTTTAAAAATTACATGTATTTCATATATATATCTTTATCTGGGGATGGGAAGTAATTTTAATGCGTTCTGGTACATGATATTTTATTTCTAAATCTTTTATGCTCAAGAATTCATTCATGAGGATCAAGAAAATGTGATATGTGTGTGTGTGTGTGTGTATATCTATCTATCTATCTATCTATCTATCTATCTATCTATCTATCTATCTATCTATCTATCTATCTATCTATCTATCTATCTTTCTATCTACCTATCTATCTATCTATCTATCTATCTATCTATCTATCTATCTATCTATCTATCTATCTATCTATCTATCTATCCCTACACAATGGAATTCTATGTCTCCATCAGAAAGAATGACATTGCCCCATGTGCTAGGAAATAGAAAGACTTGGAAAAAATTATATTAAATGAAGTAAGCCAGGCCCAAAGAAACATAGGCCCCATGGTTTCCCTTATTTGCAATAACTAGTACATGTGTAGGACAAGCAGAAAAGGCCAAAAGCTATATACATATGACCATATAAGATGATATTAAGTGAAATGAACCCCAAGATAGGGACAAAAATATTTTTTTCTTTCTATTGTTTCTAATGTAGTTATAATGTACCATGTGATTTTTTTTGTTTTTGTATGTTCCTTCCCCATGGTATAACCTCTATTTTTACTGTATTTGATGTCGGTGCCCTGCATCCTTTTTAATTTATTTTTTAATTTTTAAATTTTAATAAGTTTTTTATTGTGAAAATACCATATAAAGGGGTTACAATTACATGAGCAAGGTAATAAGTACATTTATTATCAAGCATTGTTGCCTCCTCCTTTGTTTTTCCCTACCATCCCTGCCCTCCCATCTCCATGATTACACTTCCCCCCATGTTGTAAAGTTCGTTTTTCAACATAGCATTTTGTACATCTCATTGTTGCAATGTGTCCACCTGTAGCCCTATTTAAACAATTTGTTTTTTTCCCTTCCCCTTCCCAAATTATACCAACATCAAATACAGTGAAAACAGAGGTTATACTGTGGGGGAGGGACATAGAAAGCAACAAAACAATCAACATATTAGAAACAATAGCAAGCAAGAAAAAAAAAAACACTTGTGTCCTTATCTTGGGATTCATTTCGCCTAACATCATCTTATCTGACCTTTTCCGCTTGTCTCAGACATATACTAGTTATTGCAAATAAGGGAAACCATGGGACCTATGTTTCTTTGCGCCTGGCTTACTTCACTTAATATAATTTTTTCCAAGTCTTTCCATTTCCTAGCAAATGGGGCAATGTCATTCTTTCTGATGGAGGCATAGGATTTCGTTGTGTATATATACCACATGTTCATGATCCATTCATCTACTGAGGGGTATCTGGGTTGGTTCCATATCTTACCTATGGTAAATAATGTTGCAATAAACATAGTTGTGCTAGTAGCTTTAGTATGCTCTTGTTTGTGATCATTTGGGTAAATGCCCAAAAGTGGGATTGCTGGGTCATAGGGGAGCTCTATGTGGAGTCTTTTGAGGAACCTCCTCTGCTTTCTAGAGTGGTGGAACAAGTTTACACTCCCACCAACAATGCAGTAGGGTTCCCTTCTGTTCACATCCCCTCCAGCATCTGTTGTTACTAGAGTTCTTTATTATAGCCATTCTAACTGGGGTGAGGTGTTATCTCAGTGTTGTTTTGACTTGCATTTCTTCTATGGCTAGAGAGGTCGAGCATTTCTTCATGTGTCTATTGGCCATCCTTCTTTCCTCTACAGAGAAGTTTCTCTGTAAGTCTTTAGCCTACTTGTTTATTGGGCAGTTGTTTCTTTGAGGACTTGTTTTTGGGGGATTTAATTTTTTGAGTTCCAGGCCTATGTCCTGCATCTTGTATATACACTTCTCTAATTCGAGGAGGGGAAGGGAAAAAAAAAACAAAATGCATAAATAAGGATACAGGTTGACCCATTGTAACAATGAGATGTACAAAACACTGTGTTGAACCGGCCCCCGGTGGCTCACTCCTGTAACCCTAGTTACTCAGGAGGCTGAGATCTGAGGATCGCGGTTCAAAGCCAGCCCAGGCAGGAAAGTCCGTGAGACTCTTATCTCCAATAAACCACTAGGAAACCGGAAGTGGCATTGTAGCTCAAGTAGTGGAGTGCTAGCCTTGAGCAGAAGAGCTGAGGGAATGCACTGAGGCCCAGAGTTCAAGCCCCACGACGGCCAAAAACAAAAAAAACACTATGTTGAAAACGAACTTTACAACTTCGGCCAGAGAACGGGGTGAGTTGTAGAGGTGAGAGGGAAGGGATGGTAGGGGGAAAACAAAGGAGGAGGCAACAATGCTCAATAGGAAATGAACTCATTACCTTGCTCACGTAACTGTTACCCCCTCTGTACAGCATTTTTACAATAAAAAAACGTATAAAAACAAAAAAAAGAATTCATTCATGAATTTTGAAAATTTGATAGTTCTCAACTACAATGAATGGAAGACTATGGAAATTTCGAGAATGCTTTTCATTTAAATCAATTCTATTTTCTCATAGTAGTTCTTACTCTTCCTTGAAATCCTCCCCCTAACCACAATCCCCAGTGTCTTCCATTTCTTCCTTTTTCTCTTTTTTTTCCAAAGTGGTTTTGCTGCTTCTTCTTCTTCTTCTTCTTCTTCTTCTTCTTCTTCTTCTTCTTCT